>NW_028160097.1:0-20000 GCF_964263955.1 Coregonus lavaretus
CTGTTTTGTTAGGGTGTTTCTGGCTAGCGTTATTCTTTCCTCTTTCACACTGGTCAAGGACATGTAGCCAACAGCGAAGTAAGAGGGCATTGCGTGTGTTTGGATGAGAGTCACGACTGTCTCCTGTGAGTGTGTCTGTGTTTTGTCTGTGTGTGTGTAGCGGCTGGCTTAATGAGCTATTAGTCTCATTTTAGAGCTGGCAGGAGACACATCATCTGTCCACATAGAGAGAACACTGATCACCCATTCTACTGCTGCTCAAACACACTGGTACAACAAAGCCCATCATCAGAGAAGTAAATGGAATTGAACTGAGGTGAATAGAATGTGATATAATAAAATTGTACGTTTTTGTCCACCTGGTAATAGAAATCTGCCTTTGGCTTTAAAAATTAATCATACGTTTATTTTCAATTCAATAAAAGGAGAGGAGTCAACCTACTGTACACGGCTATAATAACAGTCATTTTCCCTCAGCATTCTGTCACCTTGTTATGAAAACAGAGCATCACCCCTCCAGGGCATTAGTTCATGATTGTTTCTTGGAAAATGTCTCTTTTCAATTGGAGGGTCTGGGCCATCCGATGACGTACTGTACTGTGTGTGTGTGTGTGTGTAATTAATAGTTTCTAATTGAAGTACTGTATAGTGTACAGTGATGTTGTCAACAATAACTGAATGCAAGAAAACGAGTTTGTTCCTAGAGCCACATTAAATCAGAGAAAACCTTCAGCTTCTCAGTAACCTATTTAAAGCTAATGTGAAGATAATAATAATAGCTACACCCACGTTTCACTTCATGGGGCCACTTCATGGGGCCACTTCATGGGGCCACTTCGGAAACAAGTGGAATCGCTCGAATGTGTTATCCCTGGGTTGTACTCAGTGCATATTTTTCCAGTCAATCAATCAATCAATCAGTCAATCCACTATTCTCCTCTTTGTCTCCACCAGTCCTTTCTCTGGAGAAATGGTCACATATGTCCTGCTTTTCCCAACAGAAGTTAATTCTGTGAGATATATACTGCTGTACCATTTAACCTTTACATCTGGTCTTTCCAGGATGACTAGGGGAACTGAGGAGGGAAGGAGGAGGGACTGAGGAGGAAGGACTGAGGACTGAGGAGGAAGGAGGGAGGGGGGGGGGGTGAGGAGGAAGGAGGGAGGGGGGGGCTGAGGAGAGGAAGGAGGAGGGGGGAACTGAGGAGGAAGGAGGAGGGACTGAGGAGCAAGGAGGAGGAGGAGGGGGGAACTGAGGAGGGTGGGGACTGAGAGTGGGGGGACTAAGGAGGAAGGCGGGTGGGGAAAATGAGGAGGAAGGCGGGGGGGGACTGAGGAGGGGGCACTGAGGAGGAAGGTAAGGGGGGGGACTGAGAAGGAGGGGGGAACTGAGGAGGAAGGGGTTACTGAGGAGGAAGGCGGGGGGGCTGATGAGGAAGGCGGGGAGTGGGGTGGGGGACTGAGGGAGGATGGGGGGGGACTATTGGAAAAATATTGCTCCAATTTACTGAGACAATTTATGTGGAATTGAATTTTTCCATGAATTGATGTTATATTATGCATGCCTAGCTCCGTGCTCAAACATACACTATGATGATTTTCTCTTGTCATCCTCCACAGATTGGATTGGCAGGCAGACACGAGACCAGGAACAAGTAAGTGTCCTCTTGTTTCTTCTGTCTCTCTCTCTGTCTGGCAGCCGCACAATAGGGAAGTGCACTACAAAGGGGAATAGGGTACCATTTGGGACATTGCCTTTGCTTGTCTTTATCAGAGCTATCTCTGGTAATTACAGTAGAGAGATTTGTCTACAACATTCAGGAATTGAATATAGTTGTCTATTTTTTCCCCCTTACTAAAGTAAGCACTTTGTGCATCAGGAAAAGCACTATATAAATCAAATCAGTCATTATTGTGAATAGTCTGCAGCTCACCAGGGTTATAAACAAATCTCTCTTCATTCAAAGCTTTCAGCTAATTTGTTTCTAGTTTATTCTGAGCTCACCTTTTTTCTATGTTCCCACAGTGTGCACAATATTTTATAAGAATTAATAATCTATCAAAAATGTGCCTCTTCCTAGACCTTTTAGGCTCACTGCTATGAGCCAATAGGAGCTCTCTGATGGAGTATGTAAGAGATCTATGATTGGATAACATGATGGGCCCAACCTGTTGATCTTGCCCCTTTAGGCAACATTGTATCATATCCTCCAATCACCTCAGTCCCTACTAACTGTAATACCCATATTGTAATCACTGTAATTAAATTATGGATAGTGAATTACTCAGTATAATATAATTTTTCCTCCCTCATTTGCATATTGTATAATAACTTAATTCCCAGTAACTATAATCGTTATTTTAAAATGGTTTTTCATTCTCTGTCTTGTGTTTTGTCTCTGGAGACATTGAATAGTATTAAACGGCCCATTACAGTGTTGGCATTTGCTAGTTAACAGCGTAGTGGCTTTTACCTGGGGCATGTTGATGGAATATTACAATACTGTGTTGTGATGGCCAAGGGCTTCTGTAACTATGGAGATTAATTTGTGTGCTTAATGTGCTTGGGATCCATTGTTGGGGGGGGGGGGGGGCTTGTGTGTATGTGTGTGCACGTGTGTAACCCTACTGTACTTTGAGCCACAATGTTATTGTGTGGTTCAGTTTCATTGTACAATTTCCTCAATTTCTACCATTCCATTATCCAAGGATAGCCAAACACTACGTGACGAAAATCTTCTGATGTTAACAAACAGACCCCACAGAGCCCCAGGACAGCAACACAATTACACCCAACAAAATTATGAGAAGACAAAAAGAGAACTATTTAACACATTGGAAAGAATCAACCAAAAAACAGGAATGCTAACTGGCCCTACGCATATAGAATACCTGACCACTGTGACTGAACCCAAATTAATGAAATTCTTGACTATGTACAGACTCAGTGAGCATAGCCTTGCTATTGAAAGAGGCCGCCGTAGGCAAACCTGGCTCTCAAGAGAAGACAGGCTATGTGCTCACTGCCCACAAAATGAGGTGAACTGAGCTGCACTTCCTAACCTCCTGCCAAATATATGACCATATTAGAGACATATATTTCCCTCAAATTACACAAACAACATTTTTCTCCCCAATTGGTAGTTACGATCTTGTCTCATCGCTGCAACTCCCCTACTGACTCGGGAGAGGCAAACATCGAGAGCCAATCATCCTCAAAAACACGACCCTGCCAAGCCGCACTGTTTCTTGACACACTGCTCGCTTAACCCGGAAGCCAGCCACACCAATGTGTCGGAGGAAACACTGTCCAACTGACGACCGAAGTCAGCTTGCAGGTGCCCGGCCCGGCCCGCCACAAGAGCACAATGAGACAAGGAAATCCCGTCTGGCGAAACCCTCCCCTAACCTGGACGATGCTGGGCCAATTGTGCACCGCCCCATTGGTCTCCCGGTCGCGGCTAGCTGTGATATAACCTGGGATCCAACCCAAGGCTGTAGTGGCGCATCAGCACTGCGATGCAGTACCTTAGACTGCTGCGTCATTCGAGAGGCCCCCACAAATAACATTTTGACAAACTCCTGTATCTGTTAGGTAGAGGAGGAATGTGTTTATGTGAAGATCTGTGTGATAGAGTGTTGATCTGTGTGATATAGTGTTGATATGTGTGATATAGTGTTGATCTGTGTGATAGTGTTGATCTGTGTGATATAGTGTTGATCTGTGTGATAGTGTTGATCTGTGTGATAGTGTTGATCTGTGTGATATAGTGTTGATCTGTGTGATAGTGTTGATCTGTGTGATAGTGTTGGTATGTGTGATAGAGTGTTGATCTGTGTGATAGAGTGTTGATCTGTGTGATAGAGTGTTGATCTGTGTGATATAGTGTTGATCTATGTGATAGAGTTGATCTGTGTGATAGTGATGATATGTGTGATAGAGTGTTGATCTGTGTGATAGTGTTGATCTGTGTGATAGTGTTGATCTGTGTGATAGTGATGATATGTGTGATAGAGTGTTGATCTGTGTGATAGTGTTGATCTGTGTGATAGTGATGATATGTGTGATATAGTGTTGATCTGTGTGATAGTGTTGATCTGTGTGATATAATGTTGATCTGTGTGATAGAGAGTTGATCTGTGTGCTTGTTGACGTGTCTGAAGATGTGTGTTGCAGCCAGCCAGAAGGCTTTAGTGTGTGAGATTACTAGATTTACTGGGACAATTTAGGACACTGGATCAATACTACCACAGACACACACACACACAAAGAGACACACACACACACTCACTCCCTGGTTACCTTGTGGGGCTGTTCTCTTGACTCCCATCATGTCATTGATCCAGCATTCCTCTACAGGCTTCTTCACACTCTGGCTTACACACAAAGGACTGGCAGGCAAAAGACAGTCAACTACTGTGGTGTAGTGTGGCACCATCTCTACTTAACCAGTCAAAATACAGAGAGAACAGCTAATGCAACATTGGCAGTTAAAGGAGAGAGCAAAGTAGGATCAGGTCACAACGCGTGTTTGTGTGTGTACACGCATGTGTGAGAGTGTCCGTACGTGTGTGAATGCATGCGTGTGTGCTCGACTGATGTTCTACACACACTGGCTACAGCATCTGCAGTGAGAGTCAGTGGGGCCCGCGGTGACCATTAAGAAGAAGGGTGGTTTCTGGCACTGGGTTGCCATGGCAACAACCCAACGGCATGAGAGTGCCAGCGTTAGGAAGCTATAGGGGGATATAGCTAATAGATAGCCAATCGGGTTGTTAAGCTCCATCCTGGAGGGGTCTGGAGAACAGAAGTCTGTATCAGTCCTTGTCATCATGCTGGGGTTGAAGAGGGTTGGACTGGTCCCCTCATCTGCTTTCATTCTTCCTCCATCCCCTTCTCTTTTCCCACCCCTCCCTGTCTGTGTTTTATGTCTAGTTTTACCTCAGTACATCCAAGCTTTGATTGTTTAAAAAAGGACCATTGAGTGCCAGCAGAACAGCTTCAATCGAGAACAGGAGAGGCCCCTCAGCTATGTGTGTGTGTTCAAAATGTCACATACTATAAAACGTTCTATTTCCCCATACCCAATCAGCTTACTATGTAGAACGGTATTTACTCCCAATACTTGATGCTACATTTATTTGAGCACCTCTCATTGTGTGGTATCCATTATGTGGGCTTTCAAACTAAATAGTCTGGATGCACAACGTAAGTTGTGATCCATATCTGATCCATATCTGACACATATCTGTTACATTAAAACCTCTTTCTGAAATTACCAAAAGCTTCTGAAGTGATCGCAAGCATCTGCAAGCAGCCCAGGGATTGTTATATACATGATGGTCTTAGCTGGATGGAGACATCGTACACACTGCAGTCACGAACATTGTCTTCAGCCAGCCTGCGTTCAAGCCTGCTGGGTGCATGATGCAGAGCATGAGCAGATCCGTGGAGGAGCTGGGAGAGAGAGCAGGGATCCGATCATCCCGCCTGCTGGAGCAGGTGGTAACGGAGGTCTCTGAATCCTTGCCAGCAACTTATCGGGCAAATGTGTACAATAACACACACGCTAACCAGTGGAAGGAGGGCCAAGATTACGTTGTCCCTACTCTGAATGTCACCCTTGCTGCAGGGTCGGTGCAGGTGGGTGAGGGGCCGCTGCTGTTTACACCGTTAACCAGCTGGTTCTCTGCCTTTGGGGAGGTCTTGGGCTTTTTACACTGTTAACCAGCTGGTTCTCTGCCTTGGGGGAGGTCTTGGGGCTGTTTACGCCGTTAACCAGCTGGTTCTCTGCCTTGGGGGAGGTCTTGGGGCTGTTTACGCCGTTAACCAGCTGGTTCTCTGCCTTGGGGGAGGTCTTGGGGGTGTTTACACTGTTAACCAGCTGGTTCTCTGCCTTGGGGGAGGTCTTGGGGCTGTTTACGCCATTAACCAGCTGGTTCTCTGCCTTGGGGCAGGTCTTGGGGCTGTTTACGCCATTAACCAGCTGGTTTTCTGCCTTGAGGGAGGTCTTGGGGCTGTTTACACTGTTAACCAGCTGGTTCTCTTCCTTGGGGGAGGTCTTGGGGCTGTTTACACTGTTAACCAGCTGGTTCTCTGCCTTGGGGGAGGTCTTGGGGCTGTTTCCGCCGTTAACTAGCTGGTTCTCTGCCTTGGGGGAGGTCTTGGGGCTGTTTCCGCCGTTAACTAGCTGGTTCTCTGCCTTGGGGGAGGTCTTGGGGCTGTTTACGCTGTTAACCAGCTGGTTCTCTGCCTTGGGGGAGGTCTTGGGGCTGTTTCCGCCGTTAACTAGCTGGTTCTCTGCCTTGGGGGAGGTCTTGGGGCTGTTTACGCTGTTAACCAGCTGGTTCTCTGCCTTGGGGTTGGTCTTCTCTTCCCTGCTGTTCGTTTTTGGACCGAAGTATTTGGTAGGCTTTGGTTGAAGCTCAATGTTAAATACAAATCTCCCTACCATCATTTCTATGCCAATATGACAGCAATGTCGTACACACACTCCCTGCTTCTCTTCATGAGCCGTCTGGCCGCATTAGGGAAAAATAAAATGTCTTGCCCCGACCTAGCTCAATATCTAGGCGTCGGATCAGAACGAGACTACAGCGTCCATAAAGTGACCATTAGACTTGCCACCTTTCAGACTGAATACATTTGTAGGGGGAACAGTTTTGATTAAATTGATAAGTATCGCTGTCACGTGCCAATAGAGAACTAACGAAGTGCTATCTTTTTGTAGCATTTCGGACAATACATTGAAAAAATTCAGCCAAAGCTCAGAGTTCCAACACCGGGTCGCGCAACTCGGTTGCTCATCAACAACACAGCTGCACCAGGCTGCCAGTCATAAGAAGTGGATGAGAACAAACTAGGCTACTGTATATGGCTAGCTATATGGTGGGAGTCAAGCTGAGGTTAATCAATAAATACAAACATATATTTTGATTAGCTAGGTAGCTAGCCAGCTAACGTTAGCTAACGTTAGCTTGCTTTTCCAAAGTCCAGCAGCTAGCCTCTGTAGCTAGCTAACACCAGTCAGCTGAAAGCTAGCTAGCTAACAAACAGGCAAAGAAAGGTAGCTAGCTATATTTAGTTATGGAAGATTTTTAAACAAATTACTTCAGCCATTAGCTAGCTAGCTAGAGCCAGACAACAGCTGACCACGACACATTAGCTCACTTCAAAATACCAGTCCTAAATGTTTCCACTGAAACATAGCTAGCTAGCTACATCAGTTCAAAACCAAACTTTGAGCAAATTGTCATGCTGCTACCTTACAATGCATGCAATGGGCTATTGCAACACTAGCTATCTAGCTAGCCACTCCATAGTCCAAGCTACGGTAAGAGCTAGCCACATTTCATTGTCAGACAGGACACAACTCCAACTGTAGCTGAGAAAACAAATGGCTAGCTAACATTACATGTAAACAACGCGTCGGTTGTGCACTGACTGTGCAAATGCATGCTTGCTAGCATCAGAAAAACTATCTTTGTTTAGTCTCTATTGATTACTTATATGACCTTCAAAAGTCAATGACTTAAAACCCTTTTCTTTTAATTTGCTTTCAATGGGTTTTGAGTCATATTTTACAATAAAAGACTGTCACAATCAATTGAGCTATTCACCTTCTGAAAACTGCAGACAATTACTTTTGACTATCCATGGTAAAATATACACATACTTTAATAATTAGTAAAAAGTTGATTTTAGCTGTTAGAGGGCAACAGCCAGCAGACCATGGTATAAATCAGCAACCCTTGCAGTTATGCAAACACACCACCTGTGCCATTAAGACCCAGACCTTTTGGCAGAGGCTGAATTAAAGGTTACAATAGCACTGCCAATTACAGACTTTTGGTTGCAAAAAAATAATATCTGGAATGTGGAAATGTTGTATAATGCACCTTTAACAGAAAATTACCTTCCGGTGTAAAAACCATGGAAATTAAAAACAAAAAACGATGTTTTAAGTGAGAAGTAGGCATTGGTCTGAAGCCGAAAAAGAAAGGAAATTCACATGAGCACCACAATGCCTACTCCACCCATGCTCCACCAAGGTTTTCCAGCACACAGCTTTGACCTACTACAGTAACTATTTGGTCTATTGTACATCCAACAATGTGTAAACAGGTTTCCCTCAAGAGTTTCCTTGTATTTAGCGCCATCCATCATTCCTTCAATTCTGACCAGTTTCCCAGTCCCTGCCGATGAAAAACATCGCCACAGCATGATGCTGCCACCACCATGTTTCACTGTGGGGATGGTGTTCTCTGGGTGATGAGAGGTGTTGGGTTTGCGCCAGACATAGCGTTTTCCTTGATGGCTAAAAAGCTAAATTTTAGTCTCATCTGACCAGAGTACCTTCTTCCATATGTTTGGGGAGTCTCCCACATGCCTTTTGGCGAACACCAAACGTGTTTGCTTATTTTTTTCTTTAAGCAATGGCTTTTTTCTGGCACTCTTCCGTAAGCCCAGCTCTGTGGAGTGTACGGCTTAAAGTGGTCCTATGGACAGATACTCCAATCTCCGCTGTGGAGCTTTGCAGTTCCTTCAGGGTTATCTTTGGTCTCTTTGTTGCCTCTCTGATTAATGCCCTCCTTGCCTGGTCCGTGAGTTTTGGTGGGCGGCCCTCTCTTGGCAGGTTTGTTGTGGTGACATATTCTTTCAAATTTTTTTATAATGGATTTAATGGTACTCCGTTGGATGTTCAAAGTTTCTGATATTTTTTTTATAACCCAACCCTGATCTGTACTTCTCCACAACTTTGTCCCTGACCTGTTTGGAGAGCTCCTTGGTCTTCATGGTGCCGCTTTCTTGGTGGTGGCCCTTGCTTAGTGGTGTTGCAGACTCTGGGGCCTTTCAGAACAGGTGTATATATACTGAGATCATGTGACAGATCATGTGACACTTTCACACAGGTGGACTTTATTTAACTAGTTATGTGACTTCTGAAGGTAATTGGTTGCACCAGATCTTATTTAGGGGCTTCATATGAAAGGGGGTGAATACATATGCACGCACTACTTTTCTGTGATTCATTTTTTAGAATTTTTTGAAACAAGTAATTTTTTTCATTTCACTTCACCAATTTGGACTATTTTGTGTATGTCCATTACATGAAATCCAAATAAAAATCCATTTAAATTACAGGTTGTAATGCAACAAAATTGGAAAAACGCCAAGGGGGATGAATACTTTTGCAAGGCACTGTACCACACGAGGCTTCTTACCTTGAAACTGAGACATTTTATCACTTCTCTAGTTTTGGTAAAAGACTCAGGTCACAAAAAATGAAATGTAAGAATATACCACATTACTTCTTATTAGTAATACATTTATTGTTTTAGAAACATTACAAAGCATGCTCATCCATTGGTTTGTGTTTTGTTGGTGTAATTTTAGTGATTTTCTATTTATTTTGGTTGGTAAAAAATCAGAGTAGCTGGTAGATTTTTTTTATCTACCTGCCACAGTGGCTGGTGGACCAAAATGTTAGTTTTATGCCCTGCTTGTAAGTATAAAAGCAAAGCTTGTTTTCATATATAAAAAATTTAAAAAAGCGTGAAAATGTAGTGGAATGGAATTTATGTGGTGTGTGAAGAATCCAATACTTTAACTTGTGGGATCACCTCCTCTAAGAGTAGGAATTAGGCTGTTTGAGAAGGTTTGAATCCTGAGCAACCTACCTACACATTGTTTGAAGTACAATAGACCAGCATAGCTACTGTAGTAGGTCAAAGCTGTGTGCTGGAAAAACTTTGTAGAGCATCGGTGCAATAGGCATTGTGGTGCTCATGTGAATAACATTTTTTCGGCTTCAGACCAATGCCTACTTCTCACTTAAAACATATATATTTTTTGCTTTTAATAGTTGCTAGTTCCACTTAAAACATTTGAGGCAACTATTTGTATCAACTTTTTTAGTATTTCCAACATTATGTATTTTTACTTGAAGTATTTCACAAACACAAATATATTAAGTCCAGCATAAACAAATGGCTAAGATCCAACTTAATTAGATCAAATCCAGAACTGTTATTGTACATTAGATCTACTAAACCTTTCTGATTAGTTACTTTCATTGATCGTGTCTAAGTGTTAAACATGGCATTATGTATTTAATCACTTGACATTTTAATCCACTATAGCAGGAATTGTTGAGTGCAGTGCTCGTTCCACTAGCACTAACTGGAGGTAAAACTGCAAGCATTGTAGCTTGATGTACTTGCCTCTGTCAAGAGTGGCACGCATGATCTTACTAATGGTGAGAATGGGTGGTCTCATCATTGAACGTCTTGCCTGATGGTTTTGATATCCATTCAAATATGCTTTTCGTTCATCAAACATGCATACAACATTGTGCAAAAGTATCGGAAAGTAAAAAATAAATAAAATAATTAAACACAATCCTCTGAAAACAGAGCCACATGGTAAGTTAAACACCATGCATTTATCTTATGTTGAATTCTGTTTTAAATTTTTATTTTTTGTGGGGGGGGGGGGGGGGGGGTTGAACAAGTGAAGTAGAGTGGAGGACTACTTATATTGAAGTAAAGATGACAACTACATTTTTAAATGTCAAAATAATTATATTTGCAAGTATAATTTACTAACCACCTGAATCATTTTTTATAGTGTGGAGTTGTGTTTTTATATCCTGTTATGTTCTCTCTTACTCTCTTACTTTTTGAGCATGACTGTCACGCCCTGACTCAGGGGACGGTTATTTGTTGAGTCAGGGTGTGTATATTTCGTGTTGTGTTTGTTTCTATGTTTAGTTTCTAGATCGTTTAGATCTATGTTGGCCAGGGTGGTTCCCAATCAGAGACAGCTGTAGCTCGTTGTCTCTGATTGGGGACAATACTTAGGCAGCCTGTTGGCACCAGTTAGTTTGTGGGATCTTGTTCTGTAAAGGTATGTTATTTGTCTACCTTGGACTTCACGTTTCGTTTTGTTCTTTTGTCGTGTGTTCAGTACGGAAATAAATATGAATGCATATCACGCTGCGCCTTGGTCCTTCTCGTTAATGAACGATCGTGACAATGACATCTGAGGGCTGAATGGTGATGTGAGTGTGGGGTCTTGACCCAATAAATGGGATTCATTAAAGCTCTCTCTCTCTCTCTCTGATGAATAGTTGCAGATTTTCAGCCTGTCACTGTGATGAACGCGTGATTTTAAAGTGGCAAAAAATAATTGTTCCGATTTTAAAGGAAATCACTCCCCTTCGTTAAAAAAAATGATAGTTACATTTCTTTTCACATTCTCATGGCAACTTTCTCCTACAGTTTTTTTGTCCTCCGAAGAGAGAGAGAAAGGTGTGGGTGGTGTTTAGTACATGGCTGTGCATTTCAAGCTAAAGAAACACCTGTTCCCTAGTCAACAAAGTGTGTGTATGTTTCCGTGTTTGGGTTTTATGTCTCCTGATAATCAATGGTAGTCATTCCTCTGCCTCTCAGGAAGGTATCATTCCATCCACCCACACACACCAACAAAACCGTACATCATGGAACATCTGGGTCGTGATCAAGCAATCACACTGTGGGAATCAAATATGAAATCATCTGCACAGAGAGAGAGAGAGAGAGAGAGAGAGAGAGAGAGAGAGAGAGAGAGAGAGAGAGAGAGAGAGAGAGAGAGAGAGAGAGAGAGAGAGAGAGAGGACTAAGAAGGAGGGATTTAGAGATAGAAAGGGAAAGAAACAAAACAGGGTAGAGTGCAAGAAAGAGAGAGAGGAAAGGTGGACTGGGAAAATGTTAAAAGAGAAAAATGAATGAAGGTTCTTGCCTACGGTGTTATTGACATAGTTGCTGTTTTCACCCTGTCATTACAAACTACCAACCCACCAAGGTTTTTATCGGGTACCTTTTCATTCCCCTGCACTTTGACTCAAGGAGTGTGTCCCAAAATACAGCCTATTCCCTATATAGTGCACTACACTCTTCCAAAAGGGTTCTTCGGATGTCCCCATAGGAGAACCCTTTTTGGTTCCAGGTAGAACTATTTTGGGTTCCATGTAGAACCCTTTTGGAAGAGTTTTACATGGAACCCAAAAGGGTTCTACCTGGAACCAAAAATGGTTATTCAAAGGGTTCTCCTATGGGGACAGCCGAAGTACCGTTTTAGGTTCTAAGAGTGTACTTTTGACCAGATCTGGTCAAAAGTAATGCACTTTTGGGACACAGAATGAGTCAAGCTACTTTTAAACTCACTGTAACTCCTCCTTGTGTCGTAGGATGAACAAGAAGCACCCAAACAATTAAAATGATAACAGGATGCTCTTTAGAAGACCGTCTTAAAATGATTGCCTTGTGTCTGGTGTTAATTTCTCTCAACAGGGACACAAAGGAATATATAAATGCATACTTATTAATCATTATCAAACCCGAGAGAAGAGATGTGTTCTTGTATTATTCATTCTCAAACACATAGAGGAGACAGTCACAAACAGTCTCTAAGCTTGACTTGAGCTCTGAATGTGATTTGAAGAGAAAAGCCTTATTCTCTGTTATTACGTATTACTCATCTAGTGAGAAGATGAGGCCTCTCTAGTCATTAATGAGCTGTTATGTTCTGGAGTGAAATGTGAAAGGCTTTGTCCCAAATGGCACCCTATTCTCCATACACCCTAAGGGGTCAATGCAAATAGTCTGGGTAGCCATTTGATTAGCTGTTCGGGAGTCTTATGGCTTGGGGGTAGAAGCTGTTAAGAAGCCTTTTGGACCTAGACTTGCCGCTTGCCGTGCCAAGAAGCAGTGTGGCGTGGCGGTCATGTTTCGGAGGACGCATGGCTCTCGACCTTCGCCTCTCCCGAGTCCGTACTGGAGTTGCACCGATGGGACAAGACTGTAACTACCAATTGGATATCACGAAATTGGGGAGAAAAAGGGGTAAAAAGTAGCAAAAAAAATCAACAATAAAGAAAAATAAAGAAACACGAAACATGAATGGAGGCTATTCATATCTCACAGAGTATCTCACTGTGACTGTAGCCCAAAGACTCCGGGTGAAGGCTGGCTCTTTAGAGGAGTAGTGTGACTATGGCAACGGTCATATTCCTCTGCTCTTTTGTCCCAAATGAGGCCAGAATGTTCTCATCTTCTTCAGGCAGTGTTTCCTACTTGCTGACATCACTCTCTCTCTTTCTCTCTTTATCTCTGTCTCTCTTCTCTCTCTCCCTCTCGCTGTCTCTCTCCTCCCTCCCTCGCTCTCCCTCCCCATCTCTCTCTCTCGCTCTCCCTCCCCCTCTCTCTCTCTCTCTCTCTCTCTCTCTCTCTCTCTCTCTCTCTCTCTCTCTCTCTCTCTCTCTCTCTCTCTCTCTCTCTCTCTCTCTCTCTCTCTCTCTCTCTCTCTCTCTCTCTCTCTCTCTCTCTCTCTCTCTCTCTCTCTCTCTCTCTCTCTCTCTCTCTCTCTCTCTCTCTCTCTCTCTCTCTCTCTCTCTCCTCTCCCTCCCCCCCCCCCCCCCTCTCTCTCCTCTTTCTTTCTTTCCCTCCCTCTCTCTCTTTCTCTCTTTCTCCCTACATTAGCTGGGAAGCTCATTCTTTGGAGCTCGTAAGCAGCAGAATTGCTAGCTACGTTGTTACCTACATTAGCCCGTCAAGCTAATTCAAAGAGCAGAATATCGGAACACACACACACCTGTATAGTCACATCCTTCCCATTCGACCTTTACACCCCACTGCCCCCCCCCCCCCCCCCCTCCTCCTCTCTCTTCAGCTCTTCCTACCTGTTGCCTTTCAATGGCAACCATGGAAACAGTGCAATCCAGAGGTGCTGTGGAACCATTAAACAGCCAGTGTTGTGTGTAGCACAGCAGGTGTGTGTGTGTGTATGTGTGTGTGTATGGCACTGCATGTTTTCTGATTCACCCACATGGACTCTCTCACACCACAATTGTTTGTAGTTATGACATTTCAACAATAATCACAACAATAATCAACAGCTATTTGTTTACACAGAGTGGTTTGCTTTTGGCTCCTATTGCTGCTAATGTTACTGTAACTGTATCCCACCTTTTTGTGGAGATGGATAATCTGTGACGTTGACAGTGATGTTGCAGTTCGTGAACGATTCATTATTTTTGAAATACTTAAAAAATATATATATAATAATTAATGACTCGATAGTCATGATTTGTTATTCCAAGTGACTCATTCATTTTAGCCATTCATTTGATCTGCTGGCGCAATTAATTCTACAGCAGGATTAATACGCGCTCTTCCTCTCCAGAGACGTGCTCAGACCACCAACTGTATGTCATGTGCGCACAGAGAAAATAGATCATGCTGCAGACAGCATAGAGAAGAAAGATAAATGGTGCAAGAATGAATCAAATGAATTGATTATTGAATGTTATCGATGGACACAGCTTTGTAGAACCAAAACATACACAGCCTGCCTCTGCTCAACACTCAAAAACGAGAACGAATCGTTTGGGGGCTGCTGCAGTATGACATTGATCTCCTTCTCGGCATTCAAGCAGTTCCATTCCACCAAGAGTCGTTCACAGTCTAGTCCTGTTGCGGCCACCACTAAACCTTGTTTCAAAGGTATCAATAAATAATCATCTTTGTATGCCTAGCAATCAACAAATGTCCATTGTTTGAAGCACCCTTGTGTAAGTCGCAGTCACAAATGACAGCTCCAATAAGCCCCATATGGTGAACGTTGCTTGTAGAATCATTCAGATATTTTAGAAACAGTTTTCAGTTCATCGTTCACCGGTAGAGGGGTCCTTCGTGCTCTAGGCATTACTGAATCAAATGAACAAAATTAGTCTAAATATTATTTATTTTGACTGAACGAGTTGAAAAGATCAAAGTCAGTAAAAAGAGCCGAAGTTCCAATCACTAGTCCTTGACCCTTACTCTTCCTTTATTCCAATAGAGCTGGCTAGCTTGTAGTCCTAACAACCGGAAATTAGTTACCTCTGGTTCGTTCAGTCATTCCTATAAAGTCTGAGGTTAACACAGGCAGGTGTGTGTGATTGTGTGTGTGTGTGTGTGTGTGTGTGTGTGTGTTTGTGTATGGCACTGCATGTCTTCTGATTCACCCACATGGACTCTCTCACACCACAATTGTTTGTAGTTATGACATTTCAACAATAATCACAACAATAAACGCCAGGCACAGGAGATCTTCTACATTTTGTTCTATGAAATCATATCAGTCAGTTAATATGACCTTTAGGAATTAACAGTCTTTAAGTGCTTTATTTGCTTGTTTTGATTACATAAATGCTTCAAAATTCACAAAAAGTGACGTTAACTCATGAAGATTATCTCATAGATCAAAACATTTAAGATCTCCTAATCTCCAGACCTTATTTTTGGCGTTTATCCAAAACCCTCCCCAAAAAACATGGAGTTCCCCATAGGCTTTGGCCAATGAGCCATGGCGGAGTTAGTGCCTACAGAATGGCACCATTACTATTCATCTCTATTGACCCTTTGCTAAGCCCCGCCCCAGAATTTTGGGCAACCAATCCCAGCGCTCCGGGGGTAGCAACTGTCGCTAACCATGCTCGAGTCCTACGCTTCAAACAAAACCCCATGAAAGCCAATGAGGTCAATGGCAGAAACAGAGAGTTTTCATCTAAAAAGTATTTCTTTAAATGGCTAAATAATTGAACAGTGCAGCAGGGGTACATACAACTGTGATTCCTGAAATGCAGATTTTTTAAATCCTAAATGACACTTTTGTTGCATTGTTTGCTAGCTGGCTAGCTAGATTCATCACCATTAAAAACGTTGCCAATGCTAGATAGCTAGCCAGTTATTATAACGTGCCTTCTCCAAATGTATGGTAGCTAGCTAGGTTAGCTACAGTTGAAGTCGGAAGTTTACGTACACCTTAGCCAAATACATTTAAACTCAGTTTTTCTCTATTCCTGGCATTTAATCCTAGTAAAAATTCCCTGTCTTAGGTATGTTAGGATCACCAGTTTATTTTAAGAATGTGAAATGTCAGAATAATAGTAGAGATAATTATTTATTTCACATTCCCAGTGGGTCAGAAGTTTACATATACTCAATTAGTATTTGGTAGCATTGCCTTTAAATTGTTTAACTTGGGTGAAATGTTTTCGGTAGCCTTCCACAAGCTTCCCACAATAAATTGGGGGAATTTTGGCCCATTCCTCCTGACAGAGCTGGTGTAACTGAGTCAGGTTTGTAGGCCTCCTTGCTCGCACCACAAATGTTCTATAAAGAAAAAGTATTTAGTCAGCCACCAATTGTGCAAGTTCTCCCACTTAAAAAGATGAGAGAGGCCTGTAATTTTCATCATAGGTACACGTCAACTATGACAGACAAATTGAGATTTTTTTTCTCCAGAAAATCACATTGTAGGATTTTTAATGAATTTATTTGCAAGCAAGATTTCTGGCTCTCACAGACCTGTAACTTCTTCTTTAAGAGGCTCCTCTGTCCTCCACTCGTTACCTGTATTAATGGCACCTGTTTGAACTTGTTATCAGTATAAAAGACACCTGTCCACAACCTCAAACAGTCACACTCCAGGACGCGGAGCAGGGCGAGTCGGATGGCGACGGTGGAAATCTCGCAACAGGGTGGGATCGAGGATATCCCTCACCGGGACCCAGCACCGTTCCTCTGGTCCGTACCCCTCCCACTCCACGAGGTACTGAAGGCCCCCCACCCGACGCCTCGAATCCAGGATGGAACGGACAGAGTACGCCGGGGCCCCCTCGATGTCCAGAGGAGGTGGTGGAACCTCCCGCACCTCAGACTCCTGGAGCAGACCAACCACCACCGTCCTGAGGAGAGACACATGAAACGAGGGGTTAATACGGTAATAAGGGGGAAGTAATAACCTATAAGTGACCTCGTTGATTCTCCTCAGGACTTTGAACGGCCCCACAAACCGCGGGCTCAGCTTCCGGCAGGGCAGGCGGAGAGGCAGATTCCGGGTCGAGAGCCAGACCCGATTCCCCGGTACGAAGACCGGGGCCTCACTACGGTGGCGGTCAGCGTTGGCCTTCTGACGACGCACGGCGCGCTGGAGGTGAATGGGGGCAGCGTCCCACGTCTCCTCCGCGTGCCGAAACCTGTCTCGGTCTGGCTCTGGTGCCATGGTGCCAGAACCGTTTGGTAACCTAAAACACATTGGAATGGCATTAGGTTAGTAGAGGAGTGGCGGAGAGAATTCTGGGCATATTCTGCCCATGGCAAGAACACCGACCACTCCCCCGGCCGGTCCTGGCAGTAGGACCGCAGGAACCTACCCACATCCTGATTTACCCATTCCACCTGCCCATTTGACTCGGGGTGGAACCCAGAGGTCAGGCTGACCGAGACCCCCAGACGTTCCATGAACGCCTTCCAGACATTGGACGTGAACTGGGGACCTTGGTCGGACACTATATCCTCTGGTACCCCGTAGTGCCGGAAGACGTGTGTAAACCAGGCCTCCGCAGTTTGCAGAGCCGTGGGGAGACTGGGCAGAGGAAGGAGGCGGCAGGCTTTAGAAAAGCGGTCCACAACGACCAGGATGGTGGTGTTACCTTGGGAGAGGGGAAGATCAGTTAGAAAATCAACACTTAGGTGAGACCATGGTCGTTGTGGAACTGGTAAAGGTTGTAACTTACCAGCTGGGAGGTGCCTAGGTGCCTTACGCTGGGCCACACTGAGCAGGAGGAGACATACACCCTCACGTCCTTAGCCAAGGTAGGCCACCAGTATTTTCCGGTCAGGCAGCGCACTGTATGGCCAATACCTGGGTGGCCAGAGGAGGGTGACGTGTGTGCCCAGTAGATCAGACGATCACGGATAAGAGCAGGCACGTACTGTAGCCCATCTGTACACTGAGGTGGAGAGGGATCCGTGCGTAATGCCTGCTCTATATCCGCGTCCATCTCCCATACTACCGGCGCCACAATGCAGGAGGCCGGCAGTATGGGAGTGTTGTCACTGGGCCTCCCCTCTGTGTCATACAGCCAGAACAGCGCGTTTGCCTTCACGTTCTTCGTACCCGGGATGTATGATAGTGTGAAATCAAACCGGGTGAAGAATAGGGCCCACCTGGCCTGGCGAGGATTCAGCCTCCTCACTGCCCGGATGTACTCCAGGTTATGGTGGTCCATCCAGACGAGGAAAGGGTGTTACGCCCCTTCGAGCCAATGCCTCCACACGGTCAGGGCTCGGACAACAGCCAACAGCTCCCGATCACCAACGTCGTAGTTCTGCTCCGCCGGGCTGAGCTTCTTAGAGAAGAAGGCACAGGGGCGGAGCTTGGGTTGCGTGCCCGAGCGTTGAGACAGGACAGTGCCTATCCCTACCTCGGACGCATCCACCTCCACTACGAACGGTAGTGATGGATCGGGGTGGGCCAGTACCGGGACTGAGGTGAACAGACCCCGCAGTTTGCTGAAGGCCAGGTCAGCCTCAGCAGACCAGCGGAGCCAGGACAGCCCACCTTTCAACAGGGATGTAATGGGAGCTGCAACCTTGCCAAAGCCCCAGATAAACCTCCGATAGTAGTTTGCGAAGCCAAGGAAGCGCTGCACCTCCTTAACCGTGGTTGTAGTCGGCCAATTACGCACGGCTGAAATGCGATCTCCCTCCATCTCCACACCTGAGGTGGTAATGCGGTATTCGAGGATGGAGACGGACTGCTGGAAAAACATAAATTTCTCTGCCTTGGCATAAAGGTCATTTTCCAACAGTACGTATTTACCCCTGGCCCAGGGACTCGGTGACGTATGTTTCCATAGCCTCCGTTTCAGCCTGCGACAGGGGGTACACATGACTCCTGGGAGGTACAGCGTCTACCCGAAGGTTTATTGCGCAATCCCCCGCCCGATGAGGTGGTTATTTTGTTGCCTGCGTCTTAGATAACGCGTGCGCCAGACCAGGTATTCGGGGGGAATGCGCGCGGTAGAGGTACCGTCTGGATTTTCCACTGTGGTTGCACCAACGGAAACACCTAGACACCTACCCTGACACTCTCGCGACCACCCCGTGAGAATCCTCTGCGGCCATGAGAAGGTGGGGTTGTGGAGTGCTAGCCAAGGGATACCTAATACCACAGGGAAAGCAATAGACTCAATAATAGAAAAAGTAACCTGCTCACAATGAGTCTCCTGGGTGATCATGGTGACTGGTACAGTAACTTCCTTAACAAACCCGGACCCTAATGGTCGACTATCAAGTGCTCTGATGGGGAGTGGAATGGATAGGGGAACCAATGAAATGCCTTGACGGCGTGAGAATGCCCTGTCCATAAAGTTCCCAGCTGCGCCTGAATCGACTAGCGCCTTACACTGGGGAACTACCATGTGATCGGGAAAGTAGATAGGTAGGGTACAGTGCGCAGCAGAGGGCTCTGAACGAGTGTGGGTGTTCGATACCTGGGGTGATGTGAGAGTGCCCTGCCTGCCGCCTCCAGACCCAAAAGAGCGTTGACGACTACGTGTGGTGTACTGTCCCTTCGTGCCACCAGAGTGGCACTGTCGCTGTCGTCCTCCGCTCTCTCGGACGGCGGCTCCACCCAGCTCCATCAGCTCGTGATCAGAGTCGTCCGGGATGGAAATGGACAGACCCCTACCAGGGCGTCCTCTGGCTGCCAGCAGGTTGTCCAAACGGATGGCCATGTCCACCAGTTGCGTGAAAGACAACATGGTGTCCCGGCAGGCTAGCTCCTGTCGGACGTCCTCCCGAAGATGGCACCGGAAATGGTCGATCAGGGCCCGCTCATTCCACCCGGACCCCGCTGCAAGCGTCCGAAACTCCAACGCGAAGTCCTGCGCGGTCCTCGTCCCATGCCTCAGGTGGACCAGCCGCTCACCCGCCTCTCGACCCTCGGGCGGGTGATCGAAGACCGCCCGAAAGAGGCGAGCGAACTCCCCGTAGTTCTCCAACGCGGCTCCTCCTTCGTTCCAAACTGCGTTGGCCCACTCCAGGGCTTTCCCCTGAGACAGGAAACGAGGACGGACACCTTCTCCCACTCCGATGGGGCCGGCCTGATGCTGGAGAAGTAGAGCTCC
>NW_028160096.1:0-15751 GCF_964263955.1 Coregonus lavaretus
GAGGGAGGAGAGGGGGAGAGAGAGATATATAGTATATTGCAAGAAACATGATTATTTGTCTCTCTGAAATGAAACCATCAATTAATAGACTTTAAAAAAAATACATTTCTGTCATTGAACAACCCCCATTAGATAGTGAAAAAACACACCAATCTCTTTCATTTCTTGAAACAATAAAAGTTAATTTACCAACGTGTTGTTTGTGCTGTTTAGAACTGCAGTACATTGTATTCCGAACCTGAGTTCTCCCATGGTCAAAGAGACTGTGTGCAAAATAAAATAGTTGAAAATTCAAATTCATAGGCTGAGAACTTCTATCCAAGCAGCAAAGTATCTGCTCCACTACTGACACCCTGTTCCTTACGGTCACAAGAAGAGACTACAAAGGGGTCACCATGTGGGACACAGAAGAATGTCTCCTTCCATCGTTCTGACGGTCAAACGGACTCACGTCGCCTCGCTGTAAAGAGCAAAAACGATGTGTTTTTCACATTGAGTGACTCAATTTCACGCTCCATTGCCATATCTGGGACGACGCTCCATAAAATCAGTTCAAATATGGGATTTCAGGGAAACAGTTTTTTTTAAACTCCTGAGATATGTGGCAGTATTATTTTCCCTCCAACTTGACAGATTAGATCATAATGTGCGCAGACAGAGACAGTAGAGGTGGTAATACCTGGTTAGTCTCTCTAAAGGTGATAGCAGACTGCAGACAGAGACAGTAGAGGTGGTAATACCTGGTTAGTCTCTCTAAAGGGGATAGCAGACTGCAGACAGAGACAGTAGAGGTGGTAATACCTGGTTAGTCTCTCTAAAGGGGATAGCAGACTGCAGACAGAGACAGTAGAGGTGGTAATACCTGGTTAGTCTCTCTAAAGGGGATAGCAGACTGCAGACAGAGACAGTAGAGGTGGTAATACCTGGTTAGTCTCTCTAAAGGGGATAGCAGACTGCAGACAGAGACAGTAGAGGTGGTAATACCTGGTTAGTCTCTCTAAAGGGGATAGCAGACTGCAGACAGAGACAGTAGAGGTGGTAATACCTGGTTAGTCTCTCTAAAGGTGATAGCAGACTGCAGACAGAGACAGTAGAGGTGGTAATACCTGGTTAGTCTCTCTAAAGGGGATAGCAGACTGCAGACAGAGACAGTAGAGGTGGTAATACCTGGTTAGTCTCTCTAAAGGGGATAGCAGACTGCAGACAGAGACAGTAGAGGTGGTAATACCTGGTTAGTCTCTCTAAAGGGGATAGCAGACTGCAGACAGAGACAGTAGAGGTGGTAATACCTGGTTAGTCTCTCTAAAGGGGATAGCAGACTGCAGACAGAGACAGTAGAGGTGGTAATACCTGGTTAGTCTCTCTAAAGGGGATAGCAGACTGCAGACAGAGACAGTAGAGGTGGTAATACCTGGTTAGTCTGGTCTCTCTAAAGGTAATAGCAGACTGCAGACAGAGACAGTAGAGGTGGTAATACCTGGTTAGTCTCTCTAAAGGGGATAGCAGACTGCAGACAGAGACAGTAGAGGTGGTAATACCTGGTTAGTCTCTCTAAAGGGGATAGCAGACTGCAGACAGAGACAGTAGAGGTGGTAATACCTCGTTAGTCTGGTCTCTCTAAAGGTGATAGCAGACTGCAGACAGAGACAGTAGAGGTGGTAATACCTGGTTAGTCTCTCTAAAGGGGATAGCAGACTGCAGACAGAGACAGTAGAGGTGGTAATACCTGGTTAGTCTCTCTAAAGGGGATAGCAGACTGCAGACAGAGACAGTAGAGGTGGTAATACCTGGCTAGTCTGGTCTCTCTAAAGGTGATAGCAGACTGCAGACAGAGACAGTAGAGGTGGTAATACCTGGTTAGTCTCTCTAAAGGTGATAACAGACTGCAGACAGAGACAGTAGAGGTGGTAATACCTGGTTAGTCTCTCTAAAGGGGATAGCAGACTGCAGACAGAGACAGTAGAGGTGGTAATACCTGGTTAGTCTCTCTAAAGGGGATAGCAGACTGCAGACAGAGACAGTAGAGGTGGTAATACCTGGTTAGGCTGGTCTCTCTAAAGGGGATAGCAGACTGCAGACAGAGACAGTAGAGGTGGTAATACCTGGTTAGTCTGGTCTCTCTAAAGGGGATAGCAGACTGCAGACAGAGACAGTAGAGGTGGTAATACCTGGTTAGTCTCTCTAAAGGGGATAGCAGACTGCAGACAGAGACAGTAGAGGTGGTAATACCTGGTTAGTCTCTCTAAAGGGGATAGCAGACTGCAGACAGAGACAGTAGAGGTGGTAATACCTGGTTAGTCTCTCTAAAGTGGATAGCAGACTGCAGACAGAGACAGTAGAGGTGGTAATACCTGGTTAGTCTCTCTAAAGGGGATAGCAGACTGCAGACAGAGACAGTAGAGGTGGTAATACCTGGTTAGTCTCTCTAAAGGGGACAGCAGACTGCAGACAGAGACAGTAGAGGTGGTAATACCTGGTTAGTCTGGTCTCTCTAAAGGGGATAGCAGACTGCAGACAGAGACAGTAGAGGTGGTAATACCTGGTTAGTCTGGTCTCTCTAAAGGGGATAGCAGACAGGAGACAGAGACAGTAGAGGTGGTAATACCTGGTTAGTCTCTCTAAAGGGGATAGCAGACTGCAGACAGAGACAGTAGAGGTGGTAATACCTGGTTAGTCTGGTCTCTCTAAAGGGGATAGCAGACTGCAGACAGAGACAGTAGGGGTGGTAATACCTGGTTAGTCTCTCTAAAGGGGATAGCAGACTGCAGACAGAGACAGTAGAGGTGGTAATACCTGGTTAGTCTGGTCTTTCTAAAGGGGATAGCAGACTGCAGACAGAGACAGTAGAGGTGGTAATACCTGGTTAGTCTCTCTAAAGGGGATAGCAGACTGCAGACAGAGACAGTAGAGGTGGTAATACCTGGTTAGTCTGGTCTCTCTAAAGGGGATAGCAGACTGCAGACAGAGACAGTAGAGGTGGTAATACCTGGTTAGTCTCTCTAAAGGGGATAGCAGACTGCAGACAGAGACAGTAGAGGTGGTAATACCTGGTTAGTCTGGTCTCTCTAAAGGGGATAGCAGACTGCAGACAGAGACAGTAGAGGTGGTAATACCTGGTTAGTCTCTCTAAAGGGGATAGCAGACTGCAGACAGAGACAGTAGAGGTGGTAATACCTGGTTAGTCTGGTCTCTCTAAAGGGGATAGCAGACTGCAGACAGAGACAGTAGAGGTGATAATACCTGGTTAGTCTCTCTAAAGGGGATAGCAGACTGCAGACAGAGACAGTAGAGGTGGTAATACCTGGTTAGTCTGGTCTCTCTAAAGGGGATAGCAGACTGCAGACAGAGACAGTAGAGGTGGTAATACCTGGTTAGTCTGGTCTCTCTAAAGGGGATAGCAGACTGCAGACAGAGACAGTAGAGGTGGTAATACCTGGTTAGTCTCTCTAAAGGGGATAGCAGACTGCAGACAGAGACAGTAGAGGTGGTAATACCTGGTTAGTCTGGTCTCTCTAAAGGGGATAGCAGACTGCAGACAGAGACAGTAGAGGTGGTAATACCTGGTTAGTCTGGTCTCTCTAAAGGGGATAGCAGACTGCAGACAGAGACAGTAGAGGTGGTAATACCTGGTTAGTCTGGTCTCTCTAAAGGGGATAGCAGACTGCAGACAGAGACAGTAGAGGTGGTAATACCTGGTTAGTCTGGTCTCTCTAAAGGGGATAGCAGACTGCAGACAGAGACAGTAGAGGTGGTAATACCTGGTTAGTCTCTCTAAAGGGGATAGCAGACTGCAGACAGAGACAGTAGAGGTGGTAATACCTGGTTAGTCTGGTCTCTCTAAAGGGGATAGCAGACTGCAGACAGAGACAGTAGAGGTGGTAATACCTGGTTAGTCTCTCTAAAGGGGATAGCAGACTGCAGACAGAGACAGTAGAGGTGGTAATACCTGGTTAGTCTGGTCTCTCTAAAGGGGATAGCAGACTGCAGACAGAGACAGTAGAGGTGGTAATACCTGGTTAGTCTGGTCTTTCTAAAGGGGATAGCAGACTGCAGACAGAGACAGTAGAGGTGGTAATACCTGGTTAGTCTCTCTAAAGGTGATAGCAGACTGCAGACAGAGACAGTAGAGGTGGTAATACCTGGTTAGTCTCTCTAAAGGGGATAGCAGACTGCAGACAGAGACAGTAGAGGTGGTAATACCTGGTTAGTCTGGTCTCTCTAAAGGGGATAGCAGACTGCAGACAGAGACAGTAGAGGTGTTAATACCTGGTTAGTCTGGTCTCTCTAAAGGGGATAGCAGACTGCAGACAGAGACAGTAGAGGTGGTAATACCTGGTTAGTCTCTCTAAAGGGGATAGCAGACTGCAGACAGAGACAGTAGAGGTGGTAATACCTGGTTAGTCTGGTCTCTCTAAAGGGGATAGCAGACTGCAGACAGAGACAGTAGAGGTGGTAATACCTGGTTAGTCTCTCTAAAGGGGATAGCAGACTGCAGACAGAGACAGTAGAGGTGGTAATACCTGGTTAGTCTGGTCTCTCTAAAGGGGATAGCAGACTGCAGACAGAGACAGTAGAGGTGGTAATACCTGGTTAGTCTGGTCTCTCTAAAGGGGATAGCAGACTGCAGACAGAGTCAGTAGAGGTGGTAATACCTGGTTAGTCTGGTCTCTCTAAAGGTGATAGCAGACTGCAGACAGAGACAGTAGAGGTGGTAATACCTGGTTAGTCTGGTCTCTCTAAAGGGGATAGCAGACTGCAGACAGAGACAGTAGAGGTGGTAATACCTGGTTAGTCTCTCTAAAGGGGATAGCAGACTGCAGACAGAGACAGTAGAGGTGGTAATACCTGGTTAGTCTCTCTAAAGGGGATAGCAGACTGCAGACAGAGACAGTAGAGGTGGTAATACCTGGTTAGTCTGGTCTCTCTAAAGGGGATAGCAGACTGCAGACAGAGACAGTAGAGGTGGTAATACCTGGTTAGTCTGGTCTCTCTAAAGGGGATAGCAGACTGCAGACAGAGACAGTAGAGGTGGTAATACCTGGTTAGTCTCTCTAAAGGGGATAGCAGACTGCAGACAGAGACAGTAGAGGTGTTAATACCTGGTTAGTCTGGTCTCTCTAAAGGGGATAGCAGACTGCAGACAGAGACAGTAGAGGTGGTAATACCTGGTTAGTCTCTCTAAAGGGGATAGCAGACTGCAGACAGAGACAGTAGAGGTGGTAATACCTGGTTAGTCTGGTCTCTCTAAAGGGGATAGCAGACTGCAGACAGAGACAGTAGAGGTGGTAATACCTGGTTAGTCTCTCTAAAGGGGATAGCAGACTGCAGACAGAGACAGTAGAGGTGGTAATACCTGGTTAGTCTGGTCTCTCTAAAGGGGATAGCAGACTGCAGACAGAGACAGTAGAGGTGGTAATACCTGGTTAGTCTGGTCTCTCTAAAGGGGATAGCAGACTGCAGACAGAGTCAGTAGAGGTGGTAATACCTGGTTAGTCTGGTCTCTCTAAAGGTGATAGCAGACTGCAGACAGAGACAGTAGAGGTGGTAATACCTGGTTAGTCTGGTCTCTCTAAAGGGGATAGCAGACTGCAGACAGAGACAGTAGAGGTGGTAATACCTGGTTAGTCTCTCTAAAGGGGATAGCAGACTGCAGACAGAGACAGTAGAGGTGGTAATACCTGGTTAGTCTCTCTAAAGGGGATAGCAGACTGCAGACAGAGACAGTAGAGGTGGTAATACCTGGTTAGTCTGGTCTCTCTAAAGGGGATAGCAGACTGCAGACAGAGACAGTAGAGGTGGTAATACCTGGTTAGTCTGGTCTCTCTAAAGGGGATAGCAGACTGCAGACAGAGACAGTAGAGGTGGTAATACCTGGTTAGTCTCTCTAAAGGGGATAGCAGACTGCAGACAGAGACAGTAGAGGTGGTAATACCTGGTTAGTCTGGTCTCTCTAAAGGTGATAGCAGACTGCAGACAGAGACAGTAGAGGTGGTAATACCTGGTTAGTCTGGTCTCTCTAAAGGTGATAGCAGACTGCAGACAGAGACAGTAGAGGTGGTAATACCTGGTTAGTCTGGTCTCTCTAAAGGGGATAGCAGACTGCAGACAGAGACAGTAGAGGTGGTAATACCTGGTTAGTCTGGTCTCTCTAAAGGGGATAGCAGACTGCAGACAGAGACAGTAGAGGTGGTAATACCTGGTTAGTCTCTCTAAAGGGGATAGCAGACTGCAGACAGAGACAGTAGAGGTGGAAATACCTGGTTAGTCTGGTCTCTCTAAAGGGGATAGCAGACTGCAGACAGATACAGTAGAGGTGGTAATACCTGGTTAGTCTCTCTAAAGGGGATAGCAGACTGCTGACAGAGACAGTAGAGGTGGTAATACCTGGTTAGTCTCTCTAAAGGGGATAGCAGACTGCAGACAGAGATAGTAGAGGTGGTAATACCTGGTTAGTCTGGTCTCTCTAAAGGGGATAGCAGACAGCAGACAGAGACAGTAGGGGTGGTAATACCTGGTTAGTCTCTCTAAAGGGGATAGCAGACTGCTGACAGAGACAGTAGAGGTGGTAATACCTGGGTAGTCTGGTCTCTCTAAAGGGGATAGCAGACTGCAGACAGAGACAGTAGAGGTGGTAATACCTGGTTAGTCTCTCTAAAGGGGATAGCAGACTGCAGACAGAGACAGTAGAGGTGGTAATACCTGGTTAGTCTCTCTAAAGGGGATAGCAGACTGCAGACAGAGACAGTAGAGGTGGTAATACCTGGTTAGTCTCTCTAAAGGGGATAGCAGACTGCAGACAGAGACAGTAGAGGTGGTAATACCTGGTTAGTCTGGTCTCTCTAAAGGTGATAGCAGACTGCAGACAGAGACAGTAGAGGTGGTAATACCTGGTTAGTCTCTCTAAAGGGGATAGCAGACTGCAGACAGAGACAGTAGAGGTGGTAATACCTGGTTAGTCTGTTCTCTCTAAAGGGGATAGCAGACTGCAGACAGAGACAGTAGAGGTGGTAATACCTGGTTAGTCTGGTCTCTCTAAAGGTGATAGCAGACTGCAGACAGAGACAGTAGAGGTGGTAATACCTGGTTAGTCTCTCTAAAGGGGATAGCAGACTGCAGACAGAGACAGTAGAGGTGGTAATACCTGGTTAGTCTCTCTAAAGGGGATAGCAGACTGCAGACAGAGACAGTAGAGGTGGTAATACCTGGTTAGTCTGGTCTCTCTAAAGGGGATAGCAGACTGCAGACAGAGACAGTAGAGGTGGTAATACCTGGTTAGTCTCTCTAAAGGGGATAGCAGACTGCAGACAGAGACAGTAGAGGTGGTAATACCTGGTTAGTCTGGTCTCTCTAAAGGGGATAGCAGACTGCAGACAGAGACAGTAGAGGTGGTAATACCTGGTTAGTCTGGTCTCTCTAAAGGGGATAGCAGACTGCAGACAGAGACAGTAGAGGTGGTAATACCTGGTTAGTCTCTCTAAAGGGGATAGCAGACTGCAGACAGAGACAGTAGAGGTGGTAATACCTGGTTAGTCTGGTCTCTCTAAAGGGGATAGCAGACTGCAGACAGAGACAGTAGAGGTGGTAATACCTGGTTAGTCTGGTCTCTCTAAAGGGGATAGCAGACTGCAGACAGAGACAGTAGAGGTGGTAATACCTGGTTAGTCTCTCTAAAGGGGATAGCAGACTGCAGACAGAGACAGTAGAGGTGGTAATACCTGGTTAGTCTCTCTAAAGGGGATAGCAGACTGCAGACAGAGACAGTAGAGGTGGTAATACCTGGTTAGTCTCTCTAAAGGGGATAGCAGACTGCAGACAGAGACAGTAGAGGTGGTAATACCTGGTTAGTCTGGTCTCTCTAAAGGGGATAGCAGACTGCAGACAGAGACAGTAGAGGTGGTAATACCTGGTTAGTCTGGTCTCTCTAAAGGGGATAGCAGACTGCAGACAGAGACAGTAGAGGTGGTAATACCTGGTTAGTCTGGTCTCTCTAAAGGGGATAGCAGACTGCAGACAGAGACAGTAGAGGTGGTAATACCTGGTTAGTCTGGTCTCTCTAAAGGGGATAGCAGACTGCAGACAGAGACAGTAGAGGTGGTAATACCTGGTTAGTCTGGTCTCTCTAAAGGGGATAGCAGACTGCAGACAGAGACAGTAGAGGTGGTAATACCTGGTTAGTCTGGTCTCTCTAAAGGGGATAGCAGACTGCAGACAGAGACAGTAGAGGTGGTAATACCTGGTTAGTCTCTCTAAAGGGGATAGCAGACTGCAGACAGAGACAGTAGAGGTGGTAATACCTGGTTAGTATCTCTAAAGGGGATAGCAGACTGCAGACAGAGACAGTAGAGGTGGTAATACCTGGTTAGTCTGGTCTCTCTAAAGGGGATAGCAGACTGCAGACAGAGACAGTAGAGGTGGTAATACCTGGTTAGTCTCTCTAAAGGGGATAGCAGACTGCAGACAGAGACAGTAGAGGTGGTAATACCTGGTTAGTCTGGTCTCTCTAAAGGGGATAGCAGACTGCAGACAGAGACAGTAGAGGTGGTAATACCTGGTTAGTCTCTCTAAAGGGGATAGCAGACTGCAGACAGAGACAGTAGAGGTGGTAATACCTGGTTAGTCTCTCTAAAGGGGATAGCAGACTGCAGACAGAGACAGTAGAGGTGGTAATACCTGGTTAGTCTGGTCTCTCTAAAGGGGATAGCAGACTGCAGACAGAGACAGTAGAGGTGGTAATACCTGGTTAGTCTGGTCTCTCTAAAGGGGATAGCAGACTGCAGACAGAGACAGTAGAGGTGGTAATACCTGGTTAGTCTCTCTAAAGGGGATAGCAGACTGCAGACAGAGACAGTAGAGGTGGTAATACCTGGTTAGTCTCTCTAAAGGGGATAGCAGACTGCAGACAGAGACAGTAGAGGTGGTAACACCTGGTTAGTCTGGTCTCTCTAAAGGGGATAGCAGACTGCAGACAGAGACAGTAGAGGTGGTAATACCTGGTTAGTCTCTCTAAAGGGGATAGCAGACTGCAGACAGAGACAGTAGAGGTGGTAATACCTGGTTAGTCTGGTCTCTCTAAAGGGGATAGCAGACTGCAGACAGAGACAGTAGAGGTGGTAATACCTGGTTAGTCTCTCTAAAGGTGATAGCAGACTGCAGACAGAGACAGTAGAGGTGGTAATACCTGGTTAGTCTCTCTAAAGGGGATAGCAGACTGCAGACAGAGACAGTAGAGGTGGTAATACCTGGTTAGTCTGGTCTCTCTAAAGGGGATAGCAGACTGCAGACAGAGACAGTAGAGGTGGTAATACCTGGTTAGTCTGGTCTCTCTAAAGGGGATAGCAGACTGCAGACAGAGACAGTAGAGGTGGTAATACCTGGTTAGTCTCTCTAAAGGGGATAGCAGACTGCAGACAGAGACAGTAGAGGTGGTAATACCTGGTTAGTCTGGTCTCTCTAAAGGGGATAGCAGACTGCAGACAGTGACAGTAGAGGTGGTAATACCTGGTTAGTCTGGTCTCTCTAAAGGGGATAGCAGACTGCAGACAGAGACAGTAGAGGTGGTAATACCTGGTTAGTCTCTCTAAAGGGGATAGCAGACTGCAGACAGAGACAGTAGAGGTGGTAATACCTGGTTAGTCTCTCTAAAGGAGATAGCAGACTGCAGACAGAGACAGTAGAGGTGGTAATACCTGGTTAGTCTGGTCTCTCTAAAGGGGATAGCAGACTGCAGACAGAGACAGTAGAGGTGGTAATACCTGGTTAGTCTGGTCTCTCTAAAGGGGATAGCAGACTGCAGACAGAGACAGTAGAGGTGGTAATACCTGGTTAGTCTCTCTAAAGGGGATAGCAGACTGCAGACAGAGACAGTAGAGGTGGTAATACCTGGTTGTCAGAGTGGTGTGTGTAGATGAGGAAGGAATCAAGCGCAGGAAACCAGGAGGACTTTAACAGAACTTTAGTCAAGTCTGACACGACAATAAACGTCAACCCAACCGGGTGGCGCAAACAGATTACGCACAAAACACTGTGCGGAGAAAACAAGAAAAAGCGCACGCAGTGCGAACTCTCGTAACACATACGAGAGACTCAAATATATCGAGCAACAGCTGACAACAAAACAATCACGCATAACACCTGACCCAAACACACGAAACTAAATAGGGAAACAATTAAGACACAAATAAGGGACAGGTGTTATGAACAGACAAAACCAAATGAACATGAAACATAGAACGGTGGCAGCTAGTACTCCGGAGACGACGACCGCCGAAGCCTGCCCGAACAAGGAAGAGGAGCAGCCTCGGCCGAAACCGTGACAGTACCCCCCCCTTGACGCGCGACTCCAGCCGTGCGCCGACCCGGAGCTCGGGGACGACCCGGACGACGCGGAGCAGGGCGCGCAGGATGACCCCGATGGAAATCGGTCAGTAGGGACTGGTCCAATACGTCCCTCCTTGGCACCCAGCACCGCTCCTCCGGACCGTACCCCTCCCACTCCACGAGATATTGAAGACCCCCCATCCGGCGTCTAGAATCCAGGATGGACCTCACGGTGTACGCCGGAGCCCCCTCGATGTCCAACGGGGGCGGAGGAGTCTCCTCAATCTCAAAGTCCTGGAGTGGACCAGCTACCACCGGCCTGAGGAGAGACACATGGAACGAGGGGTTAATATTTTTGTAATCAACAGGTAGTTCTAACCTATAACTCACCTCGTTCAATCTCCTCAGGACTTTAAACGGCCCCACAAACCGCCGACCCAGCTTCCGGCAGGGCAGGCGGAGGGGCAGGTTTCTGGTTGAGAGCCAGACTCGATCTCCAGGTGTGTATACTGGCCCCTCACTGCGGTGTAGGTCGGCGCTCGTCTTCTGTCGACGTATGGCACGCTGCAGATGGACGTGTGCAGCGTCCCACGTCTCCTCCGAGCGCCGCACCCACTCATCCACAGCGGGGGCCTCGATCTGGCTCTCATGCCATGGTGCCAGAACCGGCTGGTACCCTAATACACACTGAAAAGGGGTTAGTTGGGTGGAGGAGTGGCGAAGAGAGTTCTGTGCCATCTCGGCCCAGGGCACATATCTCGCCCACTCCTCCGGCCGGCCCTGACAGTATGACCTCAGAAACCTGCCCACATCCTGGTTGACCCGTTCAACCTGCCCATTACTCTCCGGGTGGTAACCCGAGGTAAGGCTTACCGAAACCCCCAACCGTTCCATAAATGCTCTCCACACTCTAGAGGTGAACTGGGGGCCTCGGTCAGACACTATATCCTCGGGTACCCCGTAATGCCGGAAGACATGGGTGAACAGAGCCTCTGCGGTCTGTAGGGCAGTGGGTAGACCCGGCATGGGAAGGAGACGACAGGCCTTAGAGAACCGATCCACAACGACCAGGATGGTAGTATTCCCCTGTGAGGGGGGAAGGTCGGTGACAAAATCCACCGAGAGGTGGGACCAGGGTCGTTGTGGAATAGGCAGGGGTTGTAACTTACCCCTGGGCAAATGTCTGGGCGCCTTACACTGGGCACACACCGAACAGGAGGAGACATAAATCCTCACATCCCTAGCTAACGTTGGCCACCAGTACTTCGTGCTAAGGCAGTGCACTGTCCGGCCGATACCCGGATGGCCAGAGGAGGGGGACGTATGAGCCCAACAAATGAGGCGATCGCGTACCTCGAGCGGAACGTACGTCCGACCCACAGGACACTGTGGAGGACTCGGGTCGGTGCGTAACGCCCGCTCGATCTCACCATCAACCTCCCACACCACCGGTGCAACCAGACAAGACTCCGGTAGTATGGGCGTGGACTCAACTGACCTCTCCTCTGTGTCATATCGCCGAGACAGAGCATCTGCCTTCCCGTTCTGGGACCCAGGGATGTATGTGATTTTAAACACAAACCGGGCTAGAAACATAGTCCAGCGAGCCTGGCGAGGATTCAATCTCCTAGCTGCCCGGATGTACTCCAGGTTACGATGGTCAGTTAGAATGAGGAAAGGGTGTTGAGCCCCCTCGAGCCAATGCCGCCACACCTTTAGGGCCTGTACCACGGCTAACAGCTCCCTGTCTCCTACGTCATAATTCCGCTCCGCCGGACTGAGCTTCTTACTGTAAAACGCACAGGGACGGAGTTTAGGTGGAGTGCCAGAACGCTGGGAAAGAACGGCCCCTATCCCGGCCTCTGACGCGTCCACCTCTACTTGGAACGGTAAAGAGGGATCCGGATGCGCCAACACCGGCGCCGAGGTAAACAGGTCCTTCAGTCTCCCAAAAGCCCTGTCCGCCTCAGCTGACCACCGCAAGCGCACCGGACCTCCCTTTAACAGAGACGTTATGGGAGCTGCCACCTGTCCAAAACCCCGGATAAACCTCCGGTAATAATTCGCAAAACCCAAGAACCGTTGCACCTCCTTCACAGTGGTTGGGGTCTGCCAATTACGCACAGCTGACACCCGGTCTACCTCCATCTTCACCCCTGACGCAGACAACTGGTAACCCAGAAAGGAGACCGACTTCTGGAAAAACAGACATTTCTCTGCCTTGACATATAGGTCATGCTCCAACAGTCTCCTCAATACTCGGCGCACCAGGGCTACATGCTCAGCACGGGTAGGGCTATACACCAGAATGTCGTCGATGTACACCACTACTCCCTGTCCCTGCATGTCCCGGAAAATCTCATTGACGAAGGATTGGAAGACTGAGGGAGCATTCATCAACCCATATGGCATGACTAGATACTCGTAGTGTCCGGAAGTCGTGCTAAACGCTGTCTTCCATTCATCGCCCTCTCTAATGCGCACCAAGTTATATGCGCTCCTAAGATCCAATTTTGTAAAGAACTGCGCACCGTGCAGTGACTCCGTCATAGTCGCAATCAGAGGAAGTGGATAGCTGTACTTCACTGTGATCTGATTGAGACCGCGGTAATCAATACACGGGCGCAGACCTCCATCCTTTTTCTTTACAAAAAAGAAACTTGAGGAAGCGGGTGAAACGGAGGGCCGTATGTATCCCTGTCTAAGAGACTCAGAGATGTACGTCTCCATAGCCTTTCTCTCCTCTTGAGACAAGGGATACACATGGCTCCGCGGGAGAGCTGCTCCTGACTGGAGATCTATCGCACAATCCCCCCGCCTATGAGGAGGCAGCTGCGCCGCCCGAGTCTTACTGAACGCCAGTGCCAAATCCTCATACTCGGGGGGAATCTGCAGTGCTGGCATTAGATTCGGACTCTCCACCGAGGTCGCCCCTATGGAAACACCCAGACACCGCCCCTCACATTGAGCAGACCACCCTTTAAGAGCTTTCTCTCGCCACTTAATAATAGGGTCATGAGTCATCAACCAGGGAAGACCCAGCACTACCGGATACGCAGGAGAGTCAATCAGATAGAGCTGAATTCTCTCCTCATGACCCTCCTGCGCCATCATCTGAAGGGGTGCTGTGACCTCCCCAATCAACCCAGACCCTAACGGACGGCTATCTAGGGCATGGACGGGGAAAGGCTTATCCACAGGAAGGAGGGGAATCCCTAACTCTATACAGAACTGGCGATCTATAAAATTCCCAGCTGCGCCTGAATCTACCAGCGCCTTATGCTGGGAACGAGGTGCAACCTGTGGGAAGCAAACAGGCAAGGTTAGGTGCACGACAGAAAGCTCTGGGTAAGCAGGGCGCCTACTCACCTGGGTGGACCCCCCAATGCGTGACCTGCCTTCTACCTCCCTGGAGGACCCGCCCCAACACCTAGCCGCGGTGTGCCCTCCACGACCACAGTTGGTGCAAGGGCCGGGTCCCCTCGGGCTCCTCCTCCTCCCTTCCCTAGCGCCAGCACCTCAGAGCTCCATAGGGCTCGGCTCGGAGGTGCTGGAGAGTGGAATGGGCAACCCCCCCCCGGAACGTCCACGGGTGGCGAGCAGGGTATCCAGCCGGATGGCCATGTCGACAAGCTGGTCGAAAGTCAACGACGTGTCCCTGCACGCCAACTCTCGCTGGACGTCCTCCCGGAGGCTGCAGCGGAAATGGTCGATATGGGCCCGCTCATTCCACCCTGCATCAGCCGCTAGGGTCCGAAACTCCAAGGCAAAGTCCTGGGCGCTCCTCATCCCCTGTCGGAGGTAGAATAGACGCTCCCCCGCCGCCTTCCCCTCTGGTGGATGGTCGAACACAGCACGGAAGCGGCGGGAGAACTCCGCATAGTTCGTGGTAGCGGCGTCCATTCTCCTCCACTCGGCGTTGGCCCACTCCAACGCCTTGCCGGTGAGACAGGAGATGAGGGCTGAGACGCTCTCGTGTCCCGAGGGCGCCGGGTGTACGGTGGCGAGGTAGAGCTCCACCTGCAGCAGGAACCCTTGACACCCGGCAGTGGAGCCGTCGTACGCCCTCGGGAGCGAGAGCCGAATCCCACTAGGTTCCGGAGATGAGACAGGAGGGCTGACCGATGGGGCTGGTTCGGTTCGTGGAGGTGTGGGAACCCCGCTGGTCTCCCATCGGTGCAGTGTATTCATCACCCCCTCCAGGGCATGACAGACCTGGTTGATGCGGTCCTCCTGACCACGAAGACGTTCAGCCATCTCGGCTGTCGGCGCGGTCGCTCCTGCTGATTCCATGGATAGGATGCGTGATTCTGTCAGAGTGGTGTGTGTAGATGAGGAAGGAATCAAGCGCAGGAAACCAGGAGGACTTTAACAGAACTTTAGTCAAGTCTGACACGACAATAAACGTCAACCCAACCGGGTGGCGCAAACAGATTACGCACAAAACACTGTGCGGAGAAAACAAGAAAAAGCGCACGCAGTGCGAACTCTCGTAACACATACGAGAGACTCAAATATATCGAGCAACAGCTGACAACAAAACAATCACGCATAACACCTGACCCAAACACACGAAACTAAATAGGGAAACAATTAAGACACAAATAAGGGACAGGTGTTATGAACAGACAAAACCAAATGAACATGAAACATAGAACGGTGGCAGCTAGTACTCCGGAGACGACGACCGCCGAAGCCTGCCCGAACAAGGAAGAGGAGCAGCCTCGGCCGAAACCGTGACACTGGTTAGTCTGGTCTCTCTAAAGGGGATAGCAGACTGCAGACAGAGACAGTAGAGGTGGTAATACCTGGTTAGTCTGGTCTCTCTAAAGGTGATAGCAGACTGCAGACAGAGACAGTAGAGGTGGTAATACCTGGTTAGTCTGGTCTCTCTAAAGGTGATAGCAGACTGCAGACAGAGACAGTAGAGGTGGTAATACCTGGTTAGTCTCTCTAAAGGGGATAGCAGACTGCAGACAGAGACAGTAGAGGTGGTAATACCTGGTTAGTCTCTCTAAAGGGGATAGCAGACTGCAGACAGAGACAGTAGAGGTGGTAATACCTGGTTAGTCTCTCTAAAGGGGATAGCAGACTGCAGACAGAGACAGTAGAGGTGGTAATACCTGGTTAGTCTCTCTAAAGGGGATAGCAGACTGCAGACAGAGACAGTAGAGGTGGTAATACCTGGTTAGTCTCTCTAAAGGGGATAGCAGACTGCAGACAGAGACAGTAGAGGTGGTAATACCTGGTTAGTCTCTCTAAAGGGGATAGCAGACTGCAGACAGAGACAGTAGAGGTGGTAATACCTGGTTAGTCTCTCTAAAGGGGATAGCAGACTGCAGACAGAGACAGTAGAGGTGGTAATACCTGGTTAGTCTCTCTAAAGGGGATAGCAGACTGCAGACAGAGACAGTAGAGGTGGTAATACCTGGTT
>NW_028160095.1:0-19649 GCF_964263955.1 Coregonus lavaretus
GTCAGAAAGAGACAGGTAGGTAGGCTAAGTGTCTATGAGCGTTATACAACTGGTGCAGTGGCACTAAAGCAGTTCATGTTGTTCTGTGTAAATCCCAGTGTCGTTGACAGACAGCTAATGGTTAGTCAGCGCTGAGACATCACTAAAGACCTTGGCCTTGCTGTTACCCACTTGGCCATTTACAGTGCATTCAGAAAGTATTCAGACCCCTTGTCTTTTTCCACATTTTTTAACGTTACAAACTTGTTCTAAAATTGATTAAATTGTTTTTTTCCCTCATCAATCTACACACAATACCCCATAATGACAAAGCAAAAACAGTTTTTTTGAGATTTTTGCAAATGTGTAAAATACAAACAAAAAAACATACCTTATTTACATAAGTATTCAGACCCTTTGCTACAAGTCTCCAAATTGAGCTCGGGTGCATCTTGTTTCCATTGATCATCCTTGAGATGTTTCTACAATTTGATTGGAGTCCATCTGTGGTAATTTCAATTGATTCAACATGATTTGGAAAGGCACACACCTGTCTATATAAGGTCCCACAGCTGACAGCGCATGTGAGAGCAAAACACAAGCCATGAGGTCGAAGGAATTCTCCTTAACTCCTAGACAGGATTGTGGCGAGGCACAGATCTGGGGAAGGGTATCAAAAAATGTCTGCAACATTGAAGGTCCCCAAGAACACAGTGGTCTCCATCATTCTTAAATGGAAGAAGTTTGGATCCACAAAGACTCTTCCTAGAGCTGGCTGCCCGGCCAAACTGAGCAATAGTGGAGAAGGCCCTTGGTCAGGGAGGTGACCAAGAACTCCATGGTCACTTTGACAGAGCTCCAGAGTTCGTCTGTGGAGATGGGAGAACCTTCCAGAAGGGCAACCATCTCTGCACCACTCCACCAATCAGGCCATTAAGGTAGAGTGGCCAGACGGAAGCCACTCCTCAGTAAAAGGCACATGATAGCCCGCTTGGAGTTTTCCAAACGGCACCTAAATAATCTCAGACCATGAGAAACAAGATTCTCTGGTCTGATGAATCCCAGATTGAACTCTTTGGCCTGATTTAAGCATGGTGGTGGCAACATCATGCTGTTGGAATGTTTTTCAGCGGCATGGACTGGGAGACTAGTCGGGATTGAGGGAAAGATGAATGGAGCAAAGTACAGAGAGATCCTTGATTAAAACCTGCTCCAGAGTGCTCAGGAACCCAGACTGGGGCGAATGTGCACCTTCCAACAGGACAACGACCCTAAGCACACAGCCAAGACAACGCAGGAGTGGCTTCAGGACAAGTCTCTGAATGTTCCTGAGTGGCACAGCCAGAGCTTGGACTTGAACCCGGTCGAACATCTCTGGAGAGACCTGAGAATAGTTGTGCAGCAACGCTCCCCATCCAACCTGACAGAGCTTGAGAGGATCTGCAGAAAAGAATGGGAGAAACTCCCCAAATAAAGGTGTGCAAAGCATGTAGAGTCATACCCAAGAAGACTCGATGCTGTAATCGCTGCCAAAGGTGCTTCAACAAAGCACTGAGTAAAGGGTCTGAATAATTATGTATATGTTATATTTCCTTTTTTTAATATAAATTTCTAAAAACCTGTTTTGATTTGTCATTATGAGGTATTGTGTGTAGATTGATGAGGGGAAAAACTATTTAATACATTTTAAAATAAGGCTGTAACGTAAATAAATGCTTAAAAAGTCAAGGGGTTTGAATACTTTCCGAATGCACTGTATAATGGTCTAACAAGACAGACACAGTCTGGGTTTCATATCCTCTTTGTTGTATGAATAAGGATGAAGGACTGGGATAAAGGACCCTTCCTTCAGAGATAAAGGACCCTTCCCTCAGGGATAAACACTCTTCCCTCTGGGGTAAAGGACCCTTCCCTCAGGGATAAAGGACCCTTCCCTCAGGAATAAAACACTCTTCCCTCTGGGATAAAGGACCCTTCCCTCAGGGATAAAGGACAAGGTGGAGGACCCAAACATAGGGCTATAGTCAAAAGTAGTTTACTATGTAGGGAATAGGGTTCTATTTGTGGCGCACTCAAGGACAGGTGTTCACAGGAACACAAAGTAATGACTCAATCAAAGCAGCATCATGTAGAAGAGTTCATATTCTTCATAAAGGAATGGCTGAGTTCAGGGGCATGTATGTTGGCTATACACTGCCTTTCTCTGTCTGTCTGCGTGCCTGTCTGTCTGTCTACATACACAGAAGGTCAGTAGAAATATAACAGTTGTTTACTCTCTATGGGGAGGTCTGTAAAGGGCAGACCAACACACAGAGAGTCAGTGTATATCCAAATACATTTCCTTAAACCCCTTGGATCCTGCTGAGGAATATGAGACCCAACATAAACCAATACAATATATTTCATAAGATCCCTGGGTGACCCTACTGCAATAAAGGAGCTGTACAAAAATACAACACTGTATGCCGTTCATCCCTGACTTTTTCATTTCTACTGAAAATGACTTTACGAACAGAACCAGATCAAAACTATGTCCTTGTAGTTCCTCACTACTCAGACACAGACACCAATAAGGAACTAGGTAGAAATGGGGAGCCTGGTGATATCAACTCAACTTCAGAATTACCATAAAATATTAGGAAGAAGTCATAGTTATGTCTGCAGCTGTGACAAAATGGGGAAAACACAGTTAGGTTTAAATCTAAATCAGTTGGTATGAACAGATAGACCAATTTCTTTTGCCCTTTTACAGGAAACCATAGTGAGAAATTAATGAAGCAGACGTGAAGTTGAGCGTTTATGGTAAATAGGTCAGGCTGGTGTCTGCGTTCGATAAGAGATGTCAGGTGTAAACTTGACCTAGGGTTGATAGGACAGAAACAGAGAGGAAGTGATGTATATGAAAACAACAAGTAACTTGCACGCAGCTGTCATGGGTCCCTTACCGACTGATTCTGACAGTTGTTTTTCCCAAATGTGTTAACCACAGCTTTATAGGGCATTTATATTTCATAATGGCCTGAAATAAAAAAAAAACGTAACGCACATGAATAATTATAGCGGTTCATTTACAGGGGAATGTCCGTTTTGGCGGGTAGGGGGTCTCCTCGAAGGCATTTTGAAATGGGCTCCCAAATCGCTAAGTCCACCATAGCTTACATTGGCGATGATGGAATCTTATATTTGACCCACTAACATCTGGTTAAGAACTCAGACCACGTACATACTACCTAGACAATGATAAGACCTTGGCCCTGTTCAGAATCAACCTCGGGGTAGGAAGAAGCACGAGGTTCCACCAAATGAAGTCAGGAGACAGCACAAGAGTTGCAATTTAAAAAGAGTTTCATTTTATTGTAAATAATAACAGAAAAGCAGTTTAATTTGGTGGTATTTCCACCACCTATAGAAACATTCCACTTCAACCCCAGCCCTTAGACAGCAGGCTTACATCTCCTTCTCAAGTGGTTTTAAAAGGAAGTGGTAACTGTGAGTCTATTCTGTGCATCACTGATTCAACACATGGCAATATTTTTTATGTGGCCATTTTTAGTAAGGGTTACTGATTCAAAGAACAACATCAGTCCCTGAAAGTGCCAGTGTGGGTGCAGGCTTTTGTTCCAGCCAGGCAGTAACACACCTGATTCAACTGATCAAAGTCTGCATTGAAGACTAACATTTAAAGTGTAGCCATTATCAATAATCATATTGCTTCCAACTATACTGTATGTATTGCTGCCAACCTATTGCTTAGAGTGGTAGAATGGCTCAGATAAATTAAGGTCGTGTAAGACACAATTTAGGGAATCAGAGTCAGTTGTCAACTCAGGCTTTTCTCATGAAGCAGCAGCAGAATATGGTCCCTCCTATCAGAAGCAGTGAAGCGGCCCACCTATTAAATTCAGCTGAGAACATCAGGTTATTACTCCGCAGGAAGTTCTCATGGTCCGAGTTTAGTGTCAAGTCAAGGGCAACCAAGAAGATCAAGATCAGGTGGATGAGACCAGCCAGGATGAAGAATATTCCGCCAAAGATAATCACTTCAACTTTAGACATATTCATATTTCTTTGGGTACAGTTGGTGCACTGTAGCTGAGATGGAGAGTATCATCCCTAGCAACCCTAGAATAATGGAGAAGTAGGTGATGATCTGAGTTAGTCTGACCTCTCTGTACTGTGGAAAGTCCATCAATCCTGATATAAAAACAAAGCACAGGCCACTATGGAGACAATCCATCCCATTACTCCCATAGTGATGCCCACGATCTCCATGCCCATCAACATGCACTTCCTGGAAGAACAAGGATGTGACTCAACAAAGAGATTCCAGAACAGTGGAGATGTTATATTTCCAGAGAAGATCCTGGACTCTACAGTTCTACCGCTTCAGTTTTTGCAAGCAAAGTTCTAAAACAGCAGATTGTTCAACGTTCTTTTCTCACAGATGTTTGTTGCAGAGTTCTTCTGTGATACTAGAGAGCCCGGCCAGTCAGAAGCCCAAGGGCGCTTGACGTCATCTGCTGCCATGGAAACACAACCTGTACAGATGTGGTGAAGTGTGTGGTCGTGTCACGATCGTTAGAGGAGTGAGTAGACCAAGGCGCAGCGTGTGAAACAAACATGACTTTAATTAGTAAAGTATACCAAACAAAACACGACTCGTGAAGTCCACGGTAAACAAATACCGACACGGAACAAAAACCCACAACACCCAAGGGAAAACATACAGTTTAAATATGGCTCCCAATCAGAGACAACCAGCAAACAGCTGACACTCGTTGCCTCTGATTGGGAGTCACTCAGTCAAACATAGAAAATGACGAACTAGAACACCCAACATAGAAACACAACACATAGAATGAACACACCCTGGCTCAACATAATGAGTCCCAGAGCCAGGGTGTGACAGGTCGTTACTGTGTGTGAGGAACTAGTGAGCCTGTTTCTACCCCAACTGTTTTGTTGTTGCCCTGGCAAAAGTAAGCAATATGGCAATATTGCACAAGCTCCCCTAAGACTTTTGAAGACTAATTCTGTGCACTTATATTAAGAAACACTGGGCTATGGTAACATAAGATCATACAAGATACCAGTTATGGAATTTAAGTGAGTTGTTAAGTTGGGAATGTCTCTATTAATGCACCAGGAGCAGGTCGGCCGCCCCCAGCCGAAGTACAGCGAGGTAACAGTGAGAATATGTCCCTTCATTGTAGTCTCCTCAGGAACTTCTCCTCACAGTCTAAATTAACTGAATATTTTAACACAATATGTCATAAACTCCCCTTTGACCTGTTAAATAGAAGGTGGAACAATAACGATGTTGCTTTCACACCTATCTAGTCCCTTCTGATATTCTAACATTGAACAGATAGGATAGAGGCAATTTTTCATCATATAATTACGTATAGAATTGCAATTATTGGATCCCTATGGTTTTTATAACAAGAAAGTACAGCTTTTGGACAGAGACATTAGTGGGAGGCTGATGTAGTCGTTGTTGAGTCTGGGTTCTTCCTCTTCAAGGTGCTGCAGCAGAGTATGGTCCCTCCTATCAGGAGCATGGAGGCGGACCATCTACAGAATTCAGTGGAAAATAACATATACTCCCTCCAGTATTCTGGAATATTCTGTGTCAAGTAATAGACCAAGAAGACAGTGGTGAGTTGCAGGATACCAGCCAGGATGAAGAATATTCCAACGATGAACCTGGCCTTGACCCTGGTCCTGTTACTCTTGATGCAGTTACAGCACTTGGTCCCAAAGATGGACCCCATCACTCCTAGAGCTCCCAGGATGGTGGAGATGCAGGTGATCTTCAGCATATCCATCCATATGTGCCTATAGTGTTCAGGACCATACCCATGGGGGCCCAATATAATGATAGAACAGGGCACTAGGGAGACTACCCATCCACAGATTCCCATCATCCATCCAAAGACTCCCACAGTGATGCACAGTATGAAACCTCCAATCAGGAGCAGGGCGGCCGCCCCCCAGCCGAAGTACAGCGAGGCCCCCAGCTCAGCCTTCCCTCTGATCCACTTGGAGTTTTCACTGTTGATTGATCTGGCTACCATGGAAACAGGGATGAGGATGAGAATTCCGGCCAGGATGAAAAGTATTCCAGATATAATTATCAACTTGGCCTGAGACGTTTGTTCTTTGATGCAGTTGGTGCACTTGGCTCCAACCATGGAGACCGTGACCCCCAGAACCCCCAGGATGATGGCAGTGAGGATCATGGCTCCGGCATACTCCATTCTGGGGGGCCTGTTCCCCCATAAGTTGTGCACATTACACTGTGTCTGTCCCGTGCTTTCGGTCACACAACTCATCCACAGGCCGCGGAAGTACACCTCTGTGGTGGTAAAGTTAGCTGCTATGAAGGTTGTCTTTATCCAGGTGGGGAGTGCACAGATCACGATGGTAAGTATTAATCCTATGACTCCCAGGGCAATGCCCACGACCTCCACCATTCCCACGATATCCATGCCCATCAAAATGCTATATCCCTAACTGCGTCTTGCTCAGCAGATTCGTTCACTCTGAAGTTCGTTGCTGAGGTCTTCTATAAGATTGGAGAGCTGAGCCACTCAGAAAACCTCTATAACTGCTCAATGCTGTGATGTCACTTAAATATATTGTCATGGAAACATAAATCCTATCAATACGGATGTGGGGTAGTATGTGGTTGCGACCCAAATGGTTGAAAAACTCGACTTATTTTCAAACTCTCAAGATTTTCAGATAATCTTATACCCACCGCCTGTTCTGATAATAAATTATAAAGTTACGCCTCACAGTTTTTTAACCGCATCCTTTATTGCTGTTTTCACCTTCCTAATATTGAGTTGCACCCCCCCTTTTGCCCTCAAAACAGCCTAAATTCAACGGGCATGGAGTATACAAGATTTTGTATACTCAATGTATATGAAGACACTGGTGTGGTGCTGGAGATAATGAATATGATTTTACAAATTACCAGTCCACCTTTAAGAAGTTTTAAGACCCACCAAAAAGCAGGTCTTCATGTAAAGCAGTTGATAATGGCATGGATTTTGAGAGCGGAAGCGCAGCCTATCCAGCAATGAAGCACAGTGCCCATGGAAGGAGAGATGTGCCATTTGTGCCAGTTGATCTCGTATTAAGAAACATAAAAAACTATTGGTTTCCCCCCATTTCATTTAATTTGATTAAAAACCAAGCATAGCCTACCCTCCCCTTAATTAATCAAAGCTGGTTTAGCAGCTTCGCAAAGGTACATATTTTTATCCTGGCCATACATTATCCAAGTAGCCTATGTATGAAGGGGTTTTAAATGGTCTGCTGAGAGTGCCTTGAAATATTTGAGGTTTTTTGCCCTCATGCTTTTTAATGATTCACAATTCACATACCCGCATACTTAATTTTGATTGTTCAAGTAGGCTATCCATCCCCATTTTAAAAGAGCGCCCCTCGTCCGATTACCAAAGACCCGCTCCTCCAAACTATTCAGTCCTCCTATAATGCCATATTAATGGCAGATTGGTTTGACAATGTGTCTCGGACATAGGCAACAATATAATTGACAGGAGCCTAGTATTTTGTATATTAGTGTAAATGTTTTGCATAAACATTTACATTTACATTTTAGTCATTTAGCAGACGCTCTTATCCAGAGCGACTTACAGGAGCAATTAGGGTTAAGTGCCTTGCTCAAGGGCACATTTACGTCATTTAGCAGACGCTCTTATCCAGAGCGACTTACAAATTGGGATAACCACTTTCCAAATGTTTTTTTATTTTATTTTATTTTATTTATTTTTTGGGGGGGGGGGGTAGAAGGATTACTTTATCCTATCCCAGGTATTCCTTAAAGAGGTGGGGTTTTAAATGTCTCCGGAAGGTGGTGAGTGACTCCGCTGTCCTGGCGTCGTGAGGGAGCTTGTTCCACCATTGGGGTGCCAGAGCAGCGAACAGTTTTGACTGGGCTGAGCGGGAACTATGCTTCCGCAGAGGAAGGGGAGCCAGCAGGCCAGAGATGGATGAACGCAATGCCCTCGTTTGGGTGTAGGGACTGATCAGAGCCTGAAGGTACGGAGGTGCCGTTCCCCTCACTGCTCCATAGGCAAGCACCATGGTCTTGTAACGGATGCGAGCTTCAACTGGAAGCCAGTGGAGTGTGCGGAGGAGCGGGGTGACGTGAGAGAACTTGGGAAGGTTGAACACCAGACGGGCTGCGGCATTCTGGATGAGTTGTAGGGGTTTAAGACATAAAGACATTTAGGCCTACGAGTGGACATAATGCCATGGAACGAGAGAAATGAGATTAATGAAATCTTGCTTCTGACCCCATCCTATTTAGAAATATTGTTGTTGTTTTAAAAATTAGATTGCTTGTTTTTCAATTAATTTGATTAAAAACCAAGCATAACCTCCTCAATGAAGGCTTTTTTTTGTCCTGCCCAATGCATTCGCTAAGATTTACTATTGGGATTTTTAATAGAGCCCTAGGATATGTAAAGAAAGAAAGAACGGTTCACTGTTGTTATAAAAGGGTTAATAGAAATGCCTGACATGTCTGCAGCCATGGACAAGTAGCTTTGTTATATGTTCTTAAACTATAAATAATTGGTCATTTAGCAGACGCTCTTATCCAGAGCGACTTACAGGAGCAATTAGGGTTAAGTGCCTTGCTCAAGGGCACATCGACAGATTTTTCACCTAGTCGGCTTGGGGATTAGAACCAGCGACCTTTCGGTTACTGGCACAACGCTCTTAACCACTAAGCTACCTGCCGCCCAATAGGAATGTTTTAAAAAACACTGAATCATGTTGCAGGTTCAATTTTATACACTAGTTTCATTGAAGTACGAAGGCAACAGATTAAAAACATAACAGCAATTAGATAGTGATTTTAAAGTAATGGAGTATGGAGCGCTGCATGCTGCCTTCGTACTTCAATGGGAGCTACAGCACCTGTGTACATCTGAACCAGTCTGACCTGGTCCTTGGAATACAGGTGTTTGGGTTTATACGTTTATAAACTGCCCAGATGAATTTATTCAAACAGCACCAGTACTTACTTAGTCATATACTACCACATGCATGTCTGAGGTTAGGGTTTGCTTCACAGCCTGCCAGGACTCTAGACACCTGACTGGTGAATGAAACCACTGCATGGGGTTGGTTTAAAGATATTAGGTCAGAGAGAGAGAGAGAGCGAGAGAGCAAGAGAGCGAGAGAGAGAGAAAGAGAGAGAGAGAGGTGTGTGTGTGTGTAATTCCATACCTATATGAGATGGCAAGGTGAAGCTACTTTATGCATCTCAGATCTACATGATGTGCCTAGAGTGTGATTGATGGACAACCCCCCCTCGATTCTGCCATATTGCTTTCACCTATCCATTCCTATCAGATCTGTGAACGGGAGGTAACTTAAGCAGAAGGGGGTATCCTATTTTCCAGCCTTGATCATATTCAAAGAACTCACTGCCAAGCATCAACTAATCGGATGTCTGTATTTTTTTCAAGCCAACCACCATAACCCAATCAGTCTTCATGTTTTTCCTTATAAAGGCAGAATTTTCAGCAGGAGCCTTTTGGCAATCTGGAAAAACGCACGGGGGACTTTGAGAGGATGAATGAAATACAAACTATTAAATTAAGAATGGCCAGAAACTGTATCTCAGATCCACTCTATAGACCACACATGTCCAGTCTGTTGTAATACCAGGCATGGAAGACAGACAGAGTGTTGTTCAGAGGAGTGCACTTAGAGCTAGCAGTCAGCAAGTGGGAAGTTGGTGGGGGAGTTAAGGTTAGGGTTAGGTTAAGTGTTAGGGTTTATGGAAAAAAGGATTTTGAACGGGAATCAATTGTTTGATCCCAACAAGGAGAGTAAAACAAATATACTACAGCTCTGGGTGGTTCTAGAACAGTGACCCTCTGAACTACCAGATATCTACTTGGTATGCATACTACAGCTCTGGGTGGTTCTAGAAGAGTGACCCTCTGAACTACCAGATATCTACTTGGTATGCATACTACAGCTCTGGGTGGTTCTAGAACAGTGACCCTCTGAACTACCAGATATCTACTTGGTATGCATACTACAGCTCTGGGTGGTTCTAGAAGAGTGACCCTCTGAACTACCAGATATCTACTTGGTATGCATACTACAGCTCTGGGTGGTTCTAGAAGAGTGACCCTCTGAACTACCAGATATCTACTTGGTATGCATACTACAGCTCTGGGTGGTTCTAGAAGAGTGACCCTCTGAACTACCAGATATCTACTTGGTATGCATACTACAGCTCTGGGTGGTTCTAGAACATTGACATCACTTAGCGTTGGATGGGCTTTTTCTTTTTCTGTCTCTATAAATCTCACAGGAGTTTATGAACACCATTATTGTTGCACACAGGTAAGATAGAGACAGGTAAGTGAGTATTGAACACAGGTAAGATAGAGACAGGTAGGTGAGTATTGAACACAGGTCAGAAAGAGACAGGTAGGTGAGCATTGAACACAGGTAAGATAGAGACAGGTAGGTGAGTATTGAACACAGGTAAAATAGAGAAAGACAGGTGAGTGCTGAACACAGGTAAGATAGAGAAAGGTAAGTGAGTATTGAACACAGGTAAGAAAGAGACAGGTAGGTGAGTATTGAACACAGGTAAGATAGAGACAGGTAGGTGAGTATTGAACACAGGTAAGATAGAGACAGGTAGGTGAGTATTGAACACAGGTAAGATAGAGACAGGTAGGTGAGTATTGAACACAGGTAAAATAGAGAAAGACAGGTGAGTATTGAACACAGGTAAGATAGAGAAAGGTAAGTGAGTGTTGAACACAGGTAAGAAAGAGACAGGTAGGTGAGTTTTGAACACAGGTCAGATAGAGACAGGTAGGTGAGTATTCAACACAGGTCAGAAAGAGACAGGTAGGTGAGTATTGAACACAGGTCAGAAAGAGACAGGTAGGTAGGCTAAGTGTCTATGTGCTTTATACAACTGGTGCAGTGGCACTAAAGCAGTTCATGTTGTTCTGTGTAAATCCCAGTGTCGTTGACAGACAGCTAATGGTCAGTCGGTCAGTCAGTGCTGAGACATCACTAAAGACCATGGCCTTGCTGTTACCCACTTGGCCATTTACAGTGCATTCAGAAAGTATTCAGACCCCTTGACTTTTTCTACATTTTGTTACATTACCTACTTGTTCTAAAATTGATTAAATAGTTTTTTTCCCTCATCAATCTACACACAATACCCCATAATGACTAAGCAAAAACAATTCTTTTGAGATTTTACCAAATTTGTAAAAAAATAAAATTAAAAAAACATACCTTGTTTACATAAGTATTCAGACCCTTTGCTACAAGACTCCAAATTGAGCTCGGGTGCATCTTGTTTCCATTGATCATCCTTGAGATGTTTCTACAACTTGATTGGAGTCCACCTGTGGTAAATTCAATTGATTCAACATGATTTGGAAAGGCACACACCTGTCTATATAAGGTCCCACAGCTGACAGTGCATGTCAGAGCAAAACACAAGCCATGAGGTCGAAGGAATTGTCCTTATAACTCAGAGATAGGATTGTGTCGAGGCACAGATCTGGGGAAGGGTACCAAAAAATGTCTGCAGCACTGAAGGTCCCCAAGAACACAGTGGCCTCCATCATTGTTAAATGGAAGAAGTTTGGAACCACCAAGACTCTTCCTAGAGCTGGCTGCCCTGCCAAACTGAGCAATAGGGGAGAAGGGCCTTGGTCAGGGAGGTGACCAAGAACTCGATGGTCACTTTGACAGAGCTCCACAGTTCCTCTGTGGAGATGGGAGAACCTTCCAGAAGGGCAACCATCTCTGCACCACTCCACCAATCAGGCCTTTAAGGTAGAGTGGCCAGACGGAAGCCACTCCTCAGTAAAAGGCACATGACAGCCCGCTTGGAGTTTTCCAAAAAAGGCACCTAAAGACTCTCAGACCAGGAGAAACAAGATTCTCTGGTCTGATTAATCCAAGATTTAACTATTTGGCCTGAATGAAGCATGGTGGTGGCAACATGTTTTTCAGCGGCAGGGACTGGGAGACTAGTTGGGATCGAGGGAAAAATGAATGGAGCAAAGTACAGAGAGATCCTTGATTAAAACCTGCTCCAGAGCGCGCAGGACCCCAGACTGGGGCGAAGGTTCACCTTCCAACAGAACAACGACCCTAAGCACACAGCCAAGACAATGCAGGAGTGTACTTTGGTCCCAGCTCTCTGCAGGTCATTCACTAGGTCCCCCCGTGTGGTTCTGGGATTTTTGCTCACCGTTCTTGTGATCATTTTGACCCCACGGGGTGAGATCTTTCGTGGAGCCCCAGATCGAGGGAGATTATCAGTGGTCTTGTATGTCTTCCATTTCCTAATAATTGCTCCCACAGTTGATTTCTTCAAACCAAGCTGCTTACCTATTGCAGATTCAGTCTTCCCAGCCTGGTGCAGGTCTACAATTTTGTTTCTGGTGTCCTTTGACAGCTCTTTGGTCTTGGCCATAGTGGAGTTTGGAGTGTGACTGTTTGAGGTTGTAGACAGGTGACTTTTATACTGATAACAAGTTCAAACAGGTGCCATTAATACAGGTAACGAGTGGAGGACAGAGGAGCCTCTTAAAGAAGAAGTTACAGGTCTGTGAGAGCCAGAAATCTTGCTTGTTTGTAGGTGACCAAATACTCATTTTCCACCATAATTTGCAAATAAATTCATTAAAAATCCTACAATGTGATTTTCTGGAATTGTTTTCTCTCAATTTGTCTGTCATTGTTGACGTGTAACTATGATGAAAATTACAGGCCTCTCTCATCTTTTTAAGTGGGAGAACTTGCACAATTGGTGGCTGACTAAATACTTTTTTCCCCCACTATACACAGAAGGTCAGTAGAAATAGAACAGTTGTTTACACTCTATGGGGAGATCTGTAAAGGGCAGATCAAAACAGAGAGTCAGTGTATAGCCAAATACATTTCCTTAAACCCCTTGGATCGTGCTGAGGAATATGAGACCCAACACACACACACACTATATATTTCATAATATCCCTGGGTGACCCTACTGCAATAAAGGAGCTGTAAACAAAAATACAACACTGTATGCCGTTCATCCCTGACTTTTTCATTTCTACTGAAAATGACTTTACGAACAGAACCAGATCAAAACTATGTCCTTGTAGTTCCTCACTACTCAGACACAGACACCAATAAGGAACTAGGTAGAAAGTCATAATTACGTCTGCAGCTGTGACCAAATGGGGAAAACACAGTTAGGTTTAAATCTAAATCAGTTGGTATGAACAGATAAACCAATTTATTTTGCCCTTTTACAGGAAACCATAGTGAGAAATTAATGAAGCAGACGTGAAGTTGAGCGTTTATGGTAAATAGGTCAGGCTGGTGTCTGCGTTCGATAAGAGATGTCAGGTGTAAACTTGGCCTAGGGTTGGCAGGACAGAAACAGAGAGGAAGTGATGGGTGTGAAAACGGCAAGTAACTTGCACACAGCTGTCATGGGGCCCGTCCCGACTGATTCTGACAGTTGTTTTTACCCAAATGTGTTAGCCACAGCTTTATAGGGTGTTTACATTTCATAATTGCCTGAAACAAAATAAAAAATTAACGCACATGAATAATTTTAGCAATTCATTTATAGGGGAAATGTCCATTTTGGGGGGTAGGGGGTCCCCTCAAAGGCATTTTGAAATGGGCTCCCAAATCGCTAAGTCCACCCTAGCTTACATTGGCGATGATGGAATCGTATTTTTGACCCACTAACATCTGGTTAAGAACTCAGACCACGTACGTACTACCTAGACCATGATAAGACCTTGTCCCAGTCCAGAAACAACCCCGGGGTAGGAAGAAGCACGAGGTTCCACCAAATGAAGTCAGGAGACAGCACAAGAGTTGCAATTTAATTAGAGTAAATAATAATGGAACAGCAGTTTAATTTGGTGGTATTTCCACCACCCATAGAAACATCCTACAAGTGCCAGTGTGGGTGCAGGCTTTTGTTCCAGTCAGGCAGTAACACACCTGATTCAACTGATCAAAGTCTGCATTGAAGACAAATATTACCCACGATCTCCATGCCCATCAACATGCACTTCCTGGAAGAACGAGGATGTGACTCAACAAACAGATTCCGGAACAGTGGAGATGTTATACTTCCAGAGAAGATCCTGGATTCTACAGGCCTACAGCTTCATTCTTTGCAATCAAAGTTCTAAAACAGCAGATTGTTCAACGTTCTTTTCTCAAAGATGTTTGTTGCAGAGTTCTTCTGTGATACTAGAGAGCCCGGCCAGTCAGAAGCCCAAGGGCGCTTGACGTCATCTGCTGCCATGGAAACACAACCTGTACAGATGTGGTGAAGTGTGTGGTCGTTACCGTGTGTGAGGAACTGGTGAGCTTGTTTCTACCCCAACTGTTTTGTTGTTGCCCTGGCAAAAGTAAGCAATATGGCAATATTGCACAAGCTCCCCTAAAACTTTTTGAAGACTAATTCTGTGCACTTATATGGAGAAACACTGGGCTATGGTAACATAAGATCAGATGAGATACCAGTGATGGAATTTAAGTGAGTTGTTAAGTTGGGAATGTCTCTCTTAAAGCAGTAGCAGGACCAGCTGCACCAGACTATGGTCCCAACCACAATATGATATAAACTCCTCTATGACCTTTTGCAGACAGACCTGTTAGCGAGAGGTTGATTGAGTCTGTCACACCCTGGCTCTGGGACTCTATATTTTGAGCCAGGGTGTGTTCATTCTGTGTGTTCATTTTCTATGTGGGGTTCATTCTAGTTTGTTGTATTCTATGTTTGCCTGAGTGACTCCCAATCAGAGGCAACGAGTGTCAGCTGTTGGCTGGTTGTCTCTGATTGGGAGCCATATTTAAACTGTATGTTTTCCCTTTGTGGTTGTGGGTTTTTGTTCCATTTTCGGTCATTGATACCGTGGACGTCACGAGTCGTGTTTTGTTTTGTATTTTGACGCTTTAACTAATTAAAGTCATGTTTGTTCATCACGCTGCGCCTTGGTCTACTCCTTACCTCGACCTTGACAGAAAAACCCACCTTACAAGGACCAAGCAGCGTGTCCAGGAGCAGGCAGCCTGGTCATGGGAGGAAGCGCCAGGAAAGGAGATGGAGAGGCTGGCGATGGCCCAGGTGGGCAAAGTGTGGTCCTGGGAGGACATGCTCGGGGGCAAGGGACCTTGGGGTAGGATCAAGGCCCCGGCGAGAGAGGAGCAGCGGCGTCAGCAGTGCCATCGTCGGACGGACGAGAGGCACCCCCAATAATTTTTTAGGGGGGGGCACACGGCATGGGCGACTGGGCAGCAGGAGGCTGCCACAGGGCGAAATAGGAGAAGAGGAGAGAAGGCCACCGGGTTACGGGAGCCATTGGCGAGAGGAGGGAAGGAAGTCGTAGAGGCACGGCGAGAGGGACTGAGGTGTATTGCCAGTCCGGTCCGGCCCGTTCCTGATCCCCGTTTAAAGCCAGTGGTGTGTGTTCCCAGTACGGTCCGGCCTGTACCTGCTCCACGCACCAAACCTACGGTGTGCGTCGCCAGCCCAGCCCGGCCTGTCCCTGCTCCACGCATCAAACCTACGGTGTGCGTCGCCAGCCCTGACCGGCCTGTCCCTGCTCCACGCACCAAACCTACGGTGTGCGTCGACAGCCCAGCCCGGCCTGTCCCTGCTCCACGCACCAAACCTACGGTGTGCGTCGCCAGCCCAGCCCGGCCTGTCCCTGCTCCACGCACCAAACCTACGGTGTGCGTCGACAGCCCTGCCCGGCCTGTCCCTGCTCCACGCACCAAACCTACGGTGTGCGTCGCCAGCCCTGTCCGGCCTGTCCCTGCTCCACGCACCAAGCCTACGGTGTGCGTCGCCAGCCCAGCCCGGCCTGTCCCTGCTCCACGCACCAAACCTACGGTGTGCGTCGCCAGCCCAGCCCGGCCTGTCCCTGCTCCACGCACCAAGCCTACGGTGTGCGTCGACAGCCCTGCCCGGCCTGTTCCTGCTCCACGCACCAAACCTACGGTGTGCGTTGCCAGCCCAGCCCGGCCTGTCCCTGCTCCACGCACCAAGCCTATACGGTGTGCGTCGACAGTCCTGTCCGGCCTGTCCCTGCTCCACGCACCAAGCCTACGGTGTGCGTCGACAGCCCAGCCCGGCCTGTCCCTGCTCCACGCACCAAGCCTACGGTGTGCGTCGTCAGCCTGGTCCAGCCCGTTCCTGCCACTCGCACCAAGCCAGGGGTGCGAGTCGTCAGCCTGGTCCAGCCCGTTCCTGCCACTCGCACCAAGCCAGGGGTGCGAGTCGTCAGCCTGGTTCAGCCCGTTCCTGCTACTCGCACCAAGCCCGGGGGGCGAGTCGTCAGCCTGGTAAGACCGGTCAGCTGCTCCACAACGGAGCGTAAGCAATCCGCTCCGTCAATGTCCAGTCCAGATCCAGCCAGCGGGGTCAGACCGGACCAGGGGCGCTACGGGGGAATTATGGAGGGGTGGTGGTCAAGGCCGGAGCCGGAGCCGCCTCCGAGGAGGAATGCCCACCCAGCCCTCCCCTGTTTGGGGTTTTGTTGAGGCGCGGTCGCAGTCCGCGCCTTTAGGGGGGGGTACTGTCACACCCTGGCTCTGGGACTCTATATGTTGAGCCAGGGTGTGTTCATTCTGTGTGTTCATTTTCTATGTGGGGTTCATTCTAGTTTGTTGTATTCTATGTTTGCCTGAGTGACTCCCAATCAGAGGCAACGAGTGTCAGCTGTTGGCTGGTTGTCTCTGATTGGGAGCCTAATTTAAACTGTATGTTTTCCCTTTGTGGTTGTGGGTTTTTGTTCCATGTTCGGTCATTGATACCGTGGACGTCACGAGTCGTGTTTTGTTTTGTATTTTGACGCTTTAACTAATTAAAGTCATGTTTGTTCATCACGCTGCGCCTTGGTCTACTCCTTACCTCGACCTTGACAGAGTCGTTGTTGAGTCTGTCTGGTTCCTCTTGAAGATGCAGCAGCAACATATGTTCCCTCCTATCAGGAGCATGGAGGCGGACCACTTATTGAATTGAGCCAAGTAACCCAAAACACTTGCCTGCGCCCCTGCCCAGGAGCAGGGCGGCCGCCCCCCAGCCGAAGTACATTAAGGCCCCCAGCTCAGTCTTCCCTCCAATCCTAGTGGAGGAATCACTGATGATTGAAATGGCTTCTCCACACAGTCTAAATTAACTGAATAGTTTAACACAATATGTCATGAACTCCCCTTTGACCTGTTAAAGAGAAGGTGGAACAATAACTATGTTGCTTTCACACCTATCTAGTCCCTTCTGAATTCTAACATTGAACAGATAGGATAGAGGCCATTTTTCATCATATAATTACATATAGAATCACAATTATTGGATCCCTATGGTTTTTATAACAAGAAGGTACAGCTTCTGGACAGAGACATTAGTGGGAGGCTGATTTAGTCGTTGTCGAGTCTGGGTTCTTCCTCTTCAAGGTGCTGCAGCAGAGTATGGTCCCTCCTATCAGGATCATGGAGGCGGACCATCTACAGAATTCAGTGGAAAAGAATATATACTCCCTCCAGTATTCTGGAATATTCTGTGTCAAGTAATAGACCAAGAAGACAGTGGTGAGTTGCAGGATACCAGCTACAGCACTTGGTCCCAAAGATGGACCCCATCACTCCTAGAGCTCCCAGAATGGTGGAGATGGAGGTGATCTTCAGTATATCCATCCATATGTCCCTATATGGGCCCAATAACCTGACTGGTGAACGAAACCACTGCAGGGGTTGGTTTAAAGATATTAGGTCAGAGAGAGAGAGACAGAGAGAGAGAGAGAGAGAGAGAGAGAGAGAGAGAGAGAGAGAGAGAGAGAGAGAGAGAGAGAGAGAGAGAGAGATATGATAAAACAGTAAACCCTATAAGTCAGAGACGTAGAGGAGGTAAGTTCTTCACTGTCAACATCTACCCTGTCCAGGCTATACTCTCCTGTCTCTATATCTCTCCCTCAATAAGCTCAATCCGTCCATTCTACCAGGGCTCCATCAGGATGTTGTCGGTTGGGCTACAGACGCTGGGCACGGCCCTGGCGATCGTCGGCTGGCTGGGAAGCATCATCATCTGTGCTCTGCCCATGTGGAAGGTGACAGCCTTCATTGGAGCCAACATCGTCACCGCTCAGGTCATCTTGGAAGGGTTGTGGATGAACTGTGTGACCCAGAGCACGGGACAGATGGAGTGTAAGGTCTACGACACCCTGATGGCCTTGCCCCAGGACCTGAAGGCCGCCAGGGCTCTGATCATAATCGCCATAATCGCTGGCGTGTTCGCCATCCTGCTGGGCATCGCTGGCGGGAAGTGCACCAACTTCGTGGATAACGAGACCTCCAAGGCCAAGGTTGCCATCGCTAGCGGAATCGTCTTCCTCATTGCTGCCCTTCTGGTCCTGGTCCCTGTCTGCTGGTCGGCCAACACCATCATCCGAGACTTCTACAACCCCCTTTTGGTCGAGGCCCAGAGGAGGGAGCTGGGAGCCTCACTCTACATCGGCTGGGGCTCCGCAGGGCTGATGATCCTGGGCGGGGCGCTCCTCTGCAGCTCCTGCCCCCCCAGCGATGAGAACCACGATGTCAAGTACTCCAAGGCTGCTAGCTCCGTGGCTGGCAGCAGCAAGGCCTACGTCTAGAGGGTTAGACACACCACAGACCAGACCACCCCAGACCAGCACCAGGGGATGAGGGGATGGACAGCCTGCCTGGTGAGAGGACTGAAGGGAGGTGATGTTGAAACTCTCCAGGTTGTTCACTGTGCTGTTTTAATGTTTTTAATGAAGCTTTTGCCACATTCTTTGCACTAATGAAGTTTCTCTCTTGTGTGAATTTGCTGATGGAGTTTTTTTGCTTTTACTGTCATGATTGACTATGGTCCCAAAGTTAAATATAAGGGTCAATGTATGAGTGTGTTGGCTAAAGTATGTACTTTTCTAGTTACTGTAAAATTTGATGTCAGTTACTGTGCAAATAATTTAATCAAATGTAGCAGAATCCTTCTCTAGGACCAAAAATAATAGTCTACAATCAAGTATCGTAAGAACAGAATTCCACTCAATCTTGAACACACTGTTATCATTATTAAAGCATGTTTTTGGACTCTTGGCCTACAGGTGTGTGGGTTTATACATTTATTCACATTTATAAACTGCCCCGATGAAACGATTCAAACAGCACCAATACTTACTTAGTTATATACTACCACATGCATGTCTGAGGTAAGGGTTTGCTTCACAGCCTGGCGTGCCAGGACTCTAGACAGCTGACTGGTGAACGAAACCACTGCAGGGGTTGGTTTAAAGATATTAGGTCAGAGAGAGAGAGAGAGAGAGAGAGAGAGAGAGAGAGAGAGAGAGAGAGAGCTGTGTGCGTGTAATTCCATACCTGTATGAGATGGCAAGGTGAAGCTACTTTATGCATCTCAGATCTACATGATGTGCCTAGAGTGTTATTGATGGACAACCCCACCTCGATTCTGCCATATTGCTTTCACCTAGTCCACCCTAGCTTACATGGGCGATGATGGAATCGTATTTATGACCCACTAACATCTGGTTAAGAACTCAGACCACGTACGTACACTCTAGACACCTGAC